>NW_026267286.1:254525-256884 GCF_000697945.3 Frankliniella occidentalis | reverse complement strand
CAACCCCATGCCTATCCATCACTTCACTTCTGCAACGTTCTCACCGTGTTCCTCAAAATGCAGGGTGCCGGCGGGGGTGCGAGGGATGCAGCAGTGGCGGCGCTGGGGTGGACCAGCCCTCCTCCCCCTCCTCCCTCCCCGCCTGGGGCGGTGGGGGGCGAGGGGGCGTACTGGGGCCCCTCCCCCTCCCGCGCCGCAGTGCCGCCGCAGCAGTCGGTGTTGGCGCGCAGAGCCGAGCGGTCCGCAGCGAGCGTCGTCTGCTAGCCGCCCCCCGCCACGCGGTCCCCGCGCAGCGTTGTTGTGTGTCTTCCCGCCGAAACAGAGCAGCAGCAGCAGGGTGTCTTGCATCTTGCCGTTTGGTCCGGGTCAGGGAGAGAGGAACGACACGCCCCCCTTAGGGTGAGGGCCCCCCGGCCCGCCGCGCCGTGACGCCCGACGAGTGACGAGGCGCGAGTGTGACAAGTGACAAGTAGTGGCGCTCTGCTGCTCGAGTTTCGCGCGCACGGCGAACACGTGTGGTGACCCTACTGCGGTGTGCGCGCCAACGCTTGGATTACCTTTGAAGAACTTCAGAAACCCGAGAGCGAGGTGAGTCGAGGAGTTAGTTGTGAACAGCGACATAAGACATTGCCGACTCCATTAAAGATTCTAGTTTAATGTTTCTGGGAGTTAGCTCGCAAAACTCAGTGGTCTCACAGACTTTGTAGACCGGTGACCCAAGTTTTCTCAACAAATATTATTGTGTGGAACTACACTTCGATGGTTCGACACGTATCGACGAGTGCCGAGTGCTTTACAGACGACACACACGTCCTGAGAGCGAGGCAATGTCATCAGTGTGTTTTGCGCATCGGCTCGCGAAGTGCAGAATCACGTTAATTAGTCGCACATCCTGCTGAGGGCCTGGGGCCGATTAAGGGCGACGTAATCACCGCCCCACTTGCACTTGTCGGACGGGCTGTACTCGCGCGGCGCACCTTGCGCGACGCGTCCGGCCGGGTCCCCGCGGCTGTCTGAGATAAAGGGGCGCCTCGGTACAGTCCGCGGCAGGACGCGTCGTCCGACCGGGCGCGGGATAGTATGGAAATTAGCGTAGCCGAAGACGATGACTCTGTCACGACAAACATAACCGGCAAAAAAAAAAAAAAAAAAAAAAAAACAACTTCAAAACATTGACAACTTGGGCGCAAAGACGGGCGGGCACGTTCGAGTTCCGTGAACATAAGTAAATTTTACGGCAAAACTCCGAGCTGTGTCTTGCAAAATGATCACTGTAAAAAAAAAGGAACAAAGCAATATGCGAAATTAAAGTGACATGCAAGCATAGCAAGTTGAAAAGTATTTTTTATTTTCAGTACAGGTAATGCGCAAAATGTCAGCAGACACAGGCGATAGGGGCGTGATGTCCGAAACGTAAGCGCGCGACTACGACTACCAGCTGTTCCCCGATGACGGCGATGTTCGACCGCGGCCCCGCGCAGCTGCTAAGCACCTGATCAAATTCAAATCGCGCGCGCCCGCGGCGGGCCAGGCACGAGCCTGCAGAGGCGCGATACGGAGCCCAGCTGCGGGCGAGCGACACAGGACCTGTTTCATATTAACAAAATCTGTGTTTTTTGTGAGGCCTTTCTTTACACCAGCCAGAACCAGCAGCAGCGGGGAGAGAGAGAGAGAGAGAGAGCGAGAGAGAGAGAGAGAGAGAGAAGAGGGGTGGGGGTCGAGGAAATGAGAACGAATTTCAAAGGAAGAGGAAGAGGAGGAGGGGAGACAGAGTAAAGAGAGACGAGGGCATATCCAAGCGCGATGATTCAATAAGTAAAGCCGGGCGCGGCGTGCCCCTTCCCTCCATCACGGGCAAGATGAGAGACAGAGAGAGAGGGAGAGAGAGAGTGAGAGAGAGAGAGAGAGAGAGGGAGAGAGAGAGTGAGAGAGAGAGAGAGAGAGAGTAAACGGAGGCAAAATCAATAAGTCGTTTAACGCTGTCGTGCTTTTTGACTCTGACCGCCGTCCTGCTCAGCCAAGTCCCCTCCTTCCTTTCCTCTTTTCTTCCCAACTGCAACGCCTTGCCGGTGACCCCGGACCCCGGGCCGGAGCGGGGCAGGTGGTCATTAGACATGCATAAACCAAAACTCAGCGGCTCTGGTTCAAGCTTCTCGATTTCTTTCGAAACTGTAGTTTCCTTCGTCTTCCCCCTGCAGGCAGACGGAAATCGGAACGATGGTTTAGAAGAGGAGTATTAATCGTTGCAGTCCGTTCCGTTCTAACTAAGCCCCAAAGGGAGTTGTGAGAGCGCCTGGTGGTTAGGCAATGCTGTGCAGCCGTTCAGGGCGGGTGGCCTACCCTGAGGCTCGCAGGGGTC
>NW_026267286.1:250299-253950 GCF_000697945.3 Frankliniella occidentalis | reverse complement strand
GAGAGAGAGAGAGAGAGAGAGAGAGAGAGAGAGAGAGAGAGAGAGACGGCAGGTGATGTGGAAATGCTTTCAACGGATTTACCGGCGCCGCTGCCCCTGCTGTTATGCCGCGGGCACTGTCTATCTCTGAAACATTTAGACCGTCCGGGTCACGGAGTGTGCTGCATGAGCAGGACCGCCGGATAACGCTGACCAGGCCGATCTGCGCCGGGCCGGATCCGATCCGCCGGTGTAATTTCTGGACCCGGGAGAGGGGGCGGCACACGACTGCAAACGTGATCGGCGAGCAAATATTTAATCGTTTTACACAGAGTGCTCACTAAAATCTTATGACTTTTTTTTAGCAGCAGATTACATTTAAAACTTAAATATGTCATTTGCTTGGCACTCACTGTTAACGCCGCGGTCGCCTAACTTGCCAAACTGTTGACAGTCCTTTTTGATTGCCAAATTTTGGCCTTCTTTTGAAAGAAGACCAACTTTTGGCAAGCAATGAGGCCAAAAATTTGCTGCCTCTGAAAAGACGACCAAAATTTGGCAATTTGGCAATCAAAAAGGACTGCTAACATTTTGGCAAAATAGGCGACCACGGCGTTAGCAGTGCTCTCGTCCTATATCGAGTAGGGAGGCAACTCACTAGAGGCATTCGGTTCAATGCCATTTTGTAATTCGAAGCTGCAAGTGTTTTTCACAAAGTAAAATGGTTTAACATAACGTTAACACAATTGTGTTTAGTTCAAATACATCTACGGTTTACTCTATTTCTTAAACACAAACTTAAAATCTACACAGTGCATTCAAGTTACGGCCTAGGGGTCCTATGCATTCACATACGTGGAACCCTAGGCAAAGAAATCCACGGGCACGGGTATGACTGAGTGTACGGTGAATACGAATTACACTGAATACTGGGTAAGCTGTATACTCATGGTTCGAGTCAATGTGAGGAGTACCCCTGAATAGACACCAGTACACGTGATCACAGATGAGTACACCGGTTTACACATGAGTACAATGTGAGTACAGAGTGCCACCCCGTGACGTCCATCGGCGCCAGCTCATCCACCGACCGCAGGTGCGCCTCCGTCCCAGCCGGCCCCGGTCCCCATGGGAAGAGCGGGGAGGGTCGAGCCGATTCTGGGAGGGCCGGGTCCTGTGCCACTGCGAGGTCCGGCCCGGCCCAGGGCCCAGTCGGCGGAGGGCCACCTTGACGAGGGGCGGGGTATTTAAAATTAAACCCCACCCCGCGCAGCGGTGGGGCTGACGCCCCTTGGTGGCGATGATAGCACCCCAGAGAGAAAGGAGAGAGAGAGGGGAGAGAGAGTTTGAGTTTGAGTTTTATTGCCACTGAACAAGTAGTACATGTTATGGACATAAGAGATAATAAAATATAAGTAATAAATAATTAGAGAGAGAGAGAGAGAGAGACAGAGAGACGCAGAGTGAAAGAAAGGTGAGGCAGAGACAGAATCGGCTGATGCCCGCTGCCCCGGGGGTGTCGACGCTCCCACTGCGGGCGCGTCTTACTCATAACGAATCCTGCTCGAACAGCAGCAGCAGCAGCAACCCTCCGATGTCCCTCCCCGACGAGTGCGAGAGCGCGTAACCCCCTAAGCAGGCTAACATTAGCCCCCGGCTCCGCCCCCGCTTACAGCACAGGGTCACAGCGGTCGGGTGATCGGCGTCGCATCATCCCCACGCCCGTTGTGGAGGTGGTGACCCCCCCCCCTCCCAACCCCTGCCTGTAATTTGGTCGATGTAACCCTTTGACGGCCCGGAGCGTATTGGATAACGAGCCATTGTTAGGCGGCGCCGCTAAAGATAAACCGCCCTTTTGTTGGGCTCATTAGCAGGGACCGTCCATGTAATATAATGACGAGACGAAATTCACGAACGCCCCCGCCCCCTCCTCCAATCGACCAGATCCGATGTTCGTGTGACCCCATCACCCCCTCTCCCTTTAATGTGTTTATTGAATGAAATACGCCGTTGTTGTGGTTTTTCCAAGCGTGTTTATGACAGCATGACAGCTTAAGGCGCCACTGCATGCATGCACCGACAGTGTCGCATTCCGCTGGTCTAGATAAGACGCGGAGAGAAACGGCGCCCTTTAACACACATGCAAAGTGGCGGGGCTACACTGCCATGAACGGTCACAAGCAGGATATCGCCCTACTTTTTTTGAAAACTTTGCTATCTTGACTATTCACCCAACTTTTACCTACCTCCAGTCAAGTTTGCCAATATTTCTGAATTCAGACTCCAATTATTGACGGAGACCCCGGTTGGGTTAACATTTTCCAGTGTGGGATATTTTAGCATGGTGCAAAACAAAGTTGCATCATCAGCCCTTCATACGATGAGGAGAGAGACCCACTCTCCTTTTTTTGTTTTTCGTTCTCATAATTTGTTTTTCCGCCTGGCCTATTATTGGTATCGACGGTGGTGTAAGCTGCACTGCCCTATAGCCGTGAGCTGAGCGGCGGCAGCAGCAGCCTATAACCCTGTTGTTCAGACAATGCGGTGCTTCTGGGCCGGCGAGGCATCGAATCGATCGCCCCGCCAGCGAGCGGAGTGTCGGCCAGCGGCGCAAGGGCCAGCCGCGGCCAGCCCCGGCCGGGGGGATGATGATGGAGCTGGACCGCAAAGTGGGGCGCTTTACAGCGGTCATTACTTGTACCAAGCAAAACTTTCCTCGGACAAAAAAAAAATAAAAAATAAAAAAAAATCGGAGATTTTATTAAAAAAAAAAAAAAAAAAAAAATAGAAATCTTTCATGAAAAATATTGAAAACGGATTTAAACCCAAAACTTTAAAAATGTTGCGAAAATAATTTTTGTTACCTCTTCTTCCTCCAACCACCACATTAAAATTATAATTGCGGCATCATGAAGACATTTAACATAAGTCCCCTCTTCATCAAGCCATTATCTTACGGTTAAGGACTAATGCTAGAGCTGAAAACACCACCTATCCCCCTGGTTGACGGTGCACTCGGCGCCGAGGAGCCGTCGCGGGCGCATTGCGCACACATCAGCTATAACCGCTGGGCCCGCGCGCGCCGCGCAGAGCAGCGGGGTCCGGCCGACCCGCCGCTCCACGCCCCTCCATGCCTCGCCACGCCACGCCCTTCGCCGCTTGACCGTCCAAAACTTCGTCCGCCACAAGCTGACGCGGTGCTTAAGGGCGGGCACAAAACGCCCCAACCCTGGAAGCTTTGGTCCGGCAGTTACGCTTTGAAAAACAAAAACAAAACGGAAACACAAAAACAGCCGGATTGGACGAGGTTTGCCACCACCACGCCCTGTTTCCCGACGGCGCGTCGTCTGCTAGCCGAGCTCTCCACCGCCTTGTTGACGTGACAGCGGATCGGGTCGAACTCGCCTCGCTCGCGCATCGCGCGGATAATGTGTCGTTGGGAGCTAACGACAACAAGAACAACAAGAACAACAAAAACAACAACAACAAACACCAAAACTTGGTGCGCGCGCGACACGTGACCCTTCCTTAATTAGTCTATTTTTATCCCCTTGACCTTTGTTGGCCGGGGGCGTGGCGGGGCGTGGCGGGGCGTGGCGCTGCGGGGCATCCAGGCGGTTCGTCTTCCCCACGGGAGGGTAAAAGGTGTAAAGGAGGGGGTGGAAAGGGGGG
>NW_026267286.1:245045-245454 GCF_000697945.3 Frankliniella occidentalis | reverse complement strand
GTTGAGGTGGTTGAGTGTTGAGGTGGTTGAGTGTTGAGATGGTTGAATGTTGAGGTGGTTGGGTTCTGAGGTGGTTGAATGTTGAGGTGGTTGAGGGGCGACTATGAATGCCCGTTTTAGTGGGTCACTCTGTCATTCCTTCATTCATATCGAGCGAAGCAGTGCATTAATAAATGTGAAGAGACCTACGTCCGCTTAGAAGCAAGAGCAAAAAATTATAGAGTAAAATACCAGTAATTTAATGAGAATTTTTTTTGGTTGTTGTTTTTCAAATGGAAACGATGCGAATGGTTGGTGAAAAACCGAGGTCTCTCAAAGCCAAAGCCATCCATTCCCCTGCACGAGTTTCCTCCTGAAGTCTCTCTCTTGCTTTCGTGTGTACGAGCCTAGGACCGTGCCCCGCTCGCCC
>NW_026267286.1:238846-239864 GCF_000697945.3 Frankliniella occidentalis | reverse complement strand
TATGTATGTAAACACTTCCCCCTCCCCCTTCCCCAGCGCAACCTTTAGAGGCAGCGAACAACAAAATGCCGGAATGTCTGAGTGGCCGCGTGCGCGAGGTATTCAGTTCGCGTAGAGAGAAACCCGCTGCGAGAACCGTTTGTGCCGGCGGATTCGGGGCCCGCGCTCCTGAAGCGCGCGAAACTTTGAAAAGAGCGGCTCATTGTCTTTGCGATCTGGAGCGCGAGGCAATGCCGCCGCCGTCGCCGCCGTCAGGCTCAGCCGCCCGGCAGACGGACGACGGGCGGCGTCGAGGTGCGGCCGTCCGCGTCGACCTGGACGACCCTGGGCGCGCCGCGGGTGTTGAGGACGACCACGGGGCTGGCGCCGGCGCCGGTGACGACGGTCGTGGGCTGCTGGCGGACCCGGCTGGGGGCCGCGGGGGCCGTGGCCGCGGCCGAGCAGGCAACGGCTGGCTCTACCTGGAAAAGGGGCAGGTATATTCGTAATCACCTTTTAAAAAAACTTTTTGGATTTTTTCTTCTTTTACAAATCGTTAAGTATACACAAGGTAAAACACTGCTGAAAAGTGACAAGGGCGTAAGTCCAACGCAAAGTCCGTTGACTTACGTCCTTTTCACTTTCCACCACACCACTGACATCACAGACCTGATTCACGACAACCACCGGTGGTGGAGCTTTAGGCGTGGGTCGACGTGGGAAGTACCCGTACCGTATCACGGGCTGTGGCACGTAGATCACGGTCTTCCTCTTCTCCCTGCCGAGAAAGGAAATGCAAAAAAAGAAGGTTTAAATAAAACATTTTTTTTTCCTCCTTGCCGCACGTCGCACGTCGGGATGAAAAGGGGGAGGCGGGGACAGGAGTAAGGGGCAAAAGGAAGGCGGTGATATAAATCTACTCACGGCTGTGGCACGCAGGCAGGCGGTGCTGGAGATGGCGGCGGCGGTGGAGGAGCCGTCGAGGGTGCCGGCGCGGGCGTAGGGGGTGTGGTGGGCTCGGGCGAGGGGGGCGTCGTGG
>NW_026267286.1:237399-238711 GCF_000697945.3 Frankliniella occidentalis | reverse complement strand
GGGGGCGCTGGAGTCGTGGTGGGCGCAGGCGGAGGCGATGGTGGGGGCGTGGTGGGCGCGGGCGTTGATGTGGTCGGAGGGGGCGATGTTTCTGCCGGAGGTGTGGTCTGCTCGGGCTGCTCGCCTGGAGGTTCTGCTGGCGACGGCGTTGGAGGTGGCGGAGGCGCCTCGCTGCTGCTGGGTCCGGGGCCCTCCGTCGTCGGCGCGGGAGGGAACTCTGGGGGGAAGGTGGAGGGTACGTCCGGGGGCCGCGGTTCGGTGGGGAAGTCCGGCGGGAACGTGGCGGGCACATCCGGCGGCGGCGTGGTGGGGAAGGGCAGCGGCGGAGACGTGGGCGCCGGCGGCCGCGGCGTCGTCACCTCCTGGTAGTCGTAGTAGTCGGGCGGGAGCGGGGTCGTCTCCTCGGCCTGCTGCTGCGGGGCCAGCACCTTGTCGTCGACCCCCCTGGAGCTGGACGACGGCGGGGTGCGTGTGGCTGGGCGTCGTCGACGCACAAGTCGCCCCCCTCGCGGCCCGGCCGTCGTCGTCAAGGGAGACGGTGCGGCCGGCGCGCTACTGCTGCTGACCGGCGGCGTGAACAGGTCGGCGGCGGCCACCTCCGCGGGCCGGGGCGCCCTCGACGGCAGGCTCGAGGACCGCGCCAACGACCGAGCGTGCGACACCCCCACCACGGCGACGAGCTGCAAAGGAGAGGTTCTCGATGAGAAACTTTCCCGCCGGTCACGGGCCCGGTGTGGGCGGCCTCCGATCACGCCGACCTTGGCCGGGCCGTGGGCTGCCGTGGGCCGGACCTTGACTGGGTGTCGCAGCTAATATAGTTTTGCGCGCTGTGAGCACACAGCAAGGTCAGCGGTGTGGGTTACTGGACGCTTCCCGCTTACGCAACATGTTTTGACGAAAACGAAATGCACAAAAAAAATACAGCAACATTCACGCGGACAGCGCAGAGGTACAAAGTAAAAGCTCACTTTTCAAGCTCCGGCAGTTTTTGGTAACCAGCACGCAGCAACAGCCGGACAAACTTTGAAAACTCCCCCAGGGGGCATAGGTCTTTTGTCAGATCACGCAATTTCGTTTTATCAGCGCCAAGAAGTAGTATAGCCCAACGAACTCGCAGCGAAGCGCCCCCCCCCCCCCCCCGGCCGCTCCGCACGCGCTGGTTAGTCTGACAAGTTGATGCCGTGCACTCGCCGTGGTAACTTGCCCCCGCTCTGCGCCCTCCGCCCGCACCCCAAGGAAGGCCTCGGGGCGCCCGAGGGACGCCGCCCCCGCCACCACTATCGTGAGGACGATCGGGGCCCCGCCCCCCCCC
>NW_026267286.1:228042-230634 GCF_000697945.3 Frankliniella occidentalis | reverse complement strand
ATGGACAGAGTAGGTTGCCTAAATGCACATACAGGGATCTTGAGACAAATTCTTTATCCCTCACACATCTCACTATAGAGACGGAATAATTAGAAGCGCCCCCCCCCCATCTCTCACGTTCAAGGAGCAGACGACCGGTTGCCTACCCACTAGGCGGACCCTCATTCGGTATAGTTTTGTTCTATATTTTTTATGTCTTCTGTAAAGTTAATGCACTTCGCTCAGCTACCCCGTGCACAATGTTAACGCACGGGGCCCTACGTCTATCGACTTTAACAGGTAATTTCTGTCATACATCAACTAAAAATGTGCTTTAACAAATGAAAACTTTGGGTGCCAAAATAGTCTGCTTTAATTTTGGTCAATAGTAAACTTGAGATTGGGTCGTGCTACGTACATACGTGTTGAGGTGCATCTCTAGGATCCTGGAGGAGCTGCAGGCGGCTCCAGGCGTCAGGCGAGATGCACCTAACAAGCCATCCGAGGCTAATCGAGTTAACGGCGACTCCGCTGCTCCCCGACCCCCTGTTACTCAGGGGTGCCAATGTAATGCCGGGCCAGCAGACACGCGCAGACGGATGGACAGACAGATAGACAGACAGACGGACGGGCGGGCGGACCCGCGCATTGCGGCGCACTGAGGCGGCACACCCATCCACATGAAGAAGCGTCGCGACGCCTGCTCACCGCGGCGGTGTGCTCTGTGTTGCAGAACAGTGCTCTCTCCACCACTCTCCACCGCTCTCCCCGACTCTCCTCCCCGCGCGACGTCGTCGGCCTCACGGTAAACTTATTTGACCTCTCCTAACAAGAGTTAGTGTGGACGCCGTGCTCGCCTGGCGCTGACGCAGTGTGTGACTACTACGGTGACACGTGGAGGAGGGGGAAGAGAGAAAGAGAAAGAGAGAGAGAGAGAGAGAGAGAGAGAGAGAGAGAGAGAGAGAGAGAGAGAGAGAGAGAGAGAGGCGGGCAGGGACCATCGTGCTCACTTTGAGGTTAAGGCGTCGCTTGCGCGACGTTGTAACACAAATTAAGGGCGCGTTACAACGCTTTGTAGCTCTAGTACATGGCCAAGCCGGCAAAAAGGGCCAAAGATCGGAAAAAATTTGCGGCCAGACGAGACTTAGTGGATCTTGTAGATCTCGCCGAGTAGAACAACATATCAAAATCCCGAGGTTTTCCATCGAGCCGTTTTTGAACAAATGCGGTTCAAAGTTCGAAATTTGAACAAAATTCAAAGTTGATTTTCTCGGAAACAAATTATCGGAGAAATTCGGGGTTTTAACCATCGAACGCGCGCTGGTGTCCTCTTTCAGAATATGTAGGGTTTGTTATGGTTTGGTGTCAAAACAAACAAACTGGCTTCGTTTTCGCCATTTTGAACATGTTCAAATATTTTTGTTTTTGGTTTTACCAGTTATATATCAGGAAATCGACTTAAACCCTTTAATTATTGTTTTAGAGGACTTTATTCTCTACAACTTTGTCAAAAACAGTTTTTCGATATCTGTATTTGGTAATGAGGTACCGGGGATAAAAGAATGCAAACCGGCGCCAGGACGCGGTGCGCTGGTGGAGAACTCCCGTAAGGCGCTGATAGGCAACCCACACAACATTCAAAAAAGTAGCTGTATGATGTAACTGTTTCTATTGTGGCTCAATATCTAATTGAGATATCAAAATACCCCCAAAAACAAACTTGTGCAGAATGAAGTCAGCTACAAAAGTTATTAAATCATATAAGGGCGTTTTCCCGATAGATTTTTTGAAAACTCACATCTTGTAAGATTTGAACATGCTCAAAATGGCGAAAACTAAGCCAGTTTGTCTGTTTTGACACCAAACCATAACAAACCCAACATATTCTGAAAGAGGACATCAGCGCGCGTTCAATGGTGAAAACCCCGAATTTCCCCGATAATTTGTTTTTGATAGAATCAATTTTGAATTTTAATCAAAATTTTGAACTTTGAACCGCATTTTATCAAAAACGGCTCGATGGAAAATCTCGGGATTTTGATATGTTTTTCTCTTTGGCATGGTTAACAAAGTCTACTCATTCGCATTCCATCGCAACGTTTTTATTTGAAGAAAACCCAACAAGAAATGTCATAAATACGGAGAATTTATATGAATTTTGAAATTTCTGCTGTTGTTCTCTCGAAATAAAAACGTTGCGATGGAATGCGAATGAGTAGACTTTGTTAACCATGCCAAAGAGAAAAACATATCAAAATCCCGAGATTTTCCATCGAGCCGTTTTTGATAAAATGCGGTTCAAAGTTCAAAATTTTGATTAAAATTCAAAATTGATTCTATCAAAAACAAATTATCGGGGAAATTCGGGGTTTTCACCATTGAACGCGCGCTGATGTCCTCTTTCAGAATATGTTGGGTTTGTTATGGTTTGGTGTCAAAACAGACAAACTGGCTTAGTTTTCGCCATTTTGAGCATGTTCAAATCTTACAAGATGTGAGTTTTCAAAAAATCTATCGGGAAAACGCCCTTATATGATTTAATAACTTTTGTAGCTGACTTCATTCTGCACAAGTTTGTTTTTGGGGGTATTTTGATATCTCAATTAGATATTG
>NW_026267286.1:225916-227992 GCF_000697945.3 Frankliniella occidentalis | reverse complement strand
CCCCCCCTTGACATTAGACGCACGACACGAGTGCAATAGACCGGACCTGCTCGATGGCAGTGTAATTTGCCTGCGGCATTTCGGAGTCGAAGGCAAATATACGCCGTTTTCAAAAGAATGGAGTTCTTTTTCTTTTTCTTCTCGGCCGTCTGAAGCTAAGCATTGAAAGCAGCGGTATGATAAATTGACTCCTGAATAAAAAAAAACTTCACCGTCATGATCCCGATAATGGAAAGCCTTACGACGATAAATTGATCCCGCACCAGTAAAACAAATATAACCGTCACGACCTCCGAAACACTCGCTGGCAACGCAAGGATGTGAATGTCGCAAACTTGGAGGTGTGTGAATTCATACCCTTATTAGGAGAATAAGCGCCTCCACTTCTACGAAATGTTGACACACCTGCAAGTGTGTGACATTCGCACCCCTGGGTTTCCGCCGATCTTTTTTAAATGGGGCGGCTGTGGCCTCCACTCGTTACTCACGCTCACGGCGAGCAGCGCCACGGCGGCGGCCCGGAGGTTGGGGCTGTCACTCCTGATTCCGGTCATGCTCCGTTCTGATCCACATGGCACACACACACGCACTGATCCGGGCGCACTGACGGCCGGCCGGAACTGCACAAGCCTCAGGCCCTCCTGCCCAGTGTCATCTCCACCCACGCTCATTGCCTCTCTCCCCCTCTCTCAATCCTGTCCCCACTCAACAAAACAAATTGAAATAAAAAAAAATATCCTCGTTTAAAGTAAAATGGCAAGGAAAAATGCTGTTTTCGGATTAATCATAGCACTGCCACCATTCGTTCTCTCGCTTTTTAAGGCACCGCGGGAGGCTTTTCACAGTGTGGGAGTACCAATAGGGTAGCCGTCTTGGGTCGGAGGCCCTGACTGGGGTCTGTCCCCCCTGGGGTTTTCATACCACTCTCCTCCCTTCTCTCTCTCTTAATTAATTTCACCCCCCCCCTCCGCAGTCACCGCACGCTGGCCAGTCCCATCACCCCCACCCCCCCGCCCTCACCCTGCGCGCCCAGCCCCACTTCGCATCAGCGTGGGCCACAAGTACTTCCGCGACTGGGGGGTTGGAATGCCATGAACGCGACTCGTACGACCGTTTAATGGCGGTTTTTCTCCCCCCTGGCGTCGCCGCTCAATCGTTTGGCCAGGGTGCCGCCGTTAAGATGTTAAGCTGTGCAGTCATCGGCCACCTGGCGTGGCGAGTCAGAGTAGCCGCAGAACTACAACACGTATTAAACAGTCAGATCGTCTGAAACATGTTTGGATACGTTTGGTGTTGTGTCGACTCCGACGTGATCGACCCTGGCTCCATAAACGCAACACTTGTTGCCTGCGGACCCGTCGCACTAACCATCTATGGAACCTTCGAACCGGCGAAATTTAAAAGAAGTCGCGAAAAAACTGAGGAATCATCTTGAAAGCACGCCCGTCGTTCGCTGCCACGAAACAGCCATGTGAAGCCTAACGTTGCTAGCAGGGCGCCTGGTAGGTAGGCAACATCACGCCCGCAGTGCATCCGTGTGCGGCGGGGTGGCCTACCCAGCGTCTCGCAGGCGCTTCAGCTCGCGTAAATTTTTCCGCATTTTCGCTGAGCGAAGCTCAGTCCAAGTCAATGAGGGGTCAGGCGATGTCTCCGTCGTGAGTCTGTCAGTCTGTCTGTCTGTGTTTACGTTCCACTTTTTCTGGAAAACGGCTTGTCCATGGACGGAATGTGAGTTTGACTAAACATCTATAGTTCAAGGAAAAACAAGTGGGAGCTTTTCGTTCGTAACGGTTTGAGTTTAAATATTTAACTTTTCAATTTGAAAAGCAGCGGCTTTTTGTTGTTACATTGGCTAACCTGAGTGAGGGCTACCCCTGCTTCCAGCATGCCCTAACGGTGTCTGCGCCACTTCGAGACTTTCTTACTCTCTCACAAGTGATCAAAATGTCAGATTGTCAAACAGAGTGTGATATTTTGATTTTTAGAGTTGCGGAACTCGACCATCGAAGTTTCGCGAGTGTCCGGTGAGAAGAAACGAAAGTGATATTTCGAATGGTTTACGTGTTTACTTACGTA
>NW_026267286.1:220977-224701 GCF_000697945.3 Frankliniella occidentalis | reverse complement strand
TTAACCTTTTTTTCGAGTGCACTTTTTTGGAAAATTAGTTTGACACAGACCTAACACATGGCTGACAAGGCCAATTAGACTTAATTTGTCAATTCCGGGGTTTTCGTGACTGCGCCGCCGTAGAAGTGACAAAGGGTTCAGAGGTGACGGGCGGGAGGGTCTCCATTGTCCCTCTCCCGCTCCGTGACGTCACGGCGACGAAGCGAGTGTGCGGTTCGAGTCTGGCACCTGGCCTCGACGCCCCCGGCGCCAGGCCCACCCGGCCCACCACGCTGAAATAACAGCAAGCTGTCCTCGTCTTAGGCAATAAGTGGCGAACCTTTTCGTAACGCGTTTATCTAAGTTTTTCCAATGCGTGTACTAGGAAGCTTCCGCCCGATGCGGACACACACGTCCCGCCGCGCGTGGCGTGAACGAGGTCGCGACCGACACTAGAAGAAAAATTAATCAGCAAGCACAGAGTGACTATGATGATACAAGTCAGAAGCGGTTGTGTGTGAGAGACATATAAAATAATCACCATTGCATCCTCAATGACCACGGGTGTCCATTGCTAAAAGCCTTTTTGAGCTGCAGCACGTCCGGGTGATCGGTGTTCTTTGGAATGGAGCGTTGAGTGACTCATGCGACCTCCGCCTTTGTGCGCCGGTCAACCATGTTCCATTTAGTTCACTGTAAAAAATATTAATGATTACCGATAATTCGTGTAATCTTGAACAGGTGCACTGCATTCGCCCAGGAGGCCGCTGTCATACATTGACGAATATAGATTTGTTTATTTTCACAGTAGAGGGCGCGATGAACGAACGTTCGCGGAAAGCAGGTTAGCGAAAATGTAGCCTAATATTTACTCTTTTTATTTCATTTCATCCGAGGGTGAGTGAAGTCCCCCGCAGCGCGGAAACACGGTAACAAAAGCGTCTGCTGAGAAAGAGAGAAAGAAGGAGGGGGGGGGGGGAAGAGAAGTAACTTTTAATGAGACGGAAGTGGAAGTCCCGGCTGATTCAGGAAGTGCAAAACTGGGGTGAAAGGGTGTGGTTCGAGCCCCGCTCCGGCCGGAACAGGACGAAGCGGCGACGCTGAGGGGGCTGTGGATCATGCGAACATTGTGTGCAACACGGCACGAGGGACACCGTCGGCGGCATACAACGCGCGTGCCGTTTGTCGCGCACACTCGAGCTCGGGCGTTTGGAAAAGGAAGCGTGCAATGTATACAAGGCAGGCATTGCCATTCGGGGAGGCTGGTCGCAGCCTCTCTCTCTCTCTGTGCAACTGTCTCTGTTTACGTGTTTGCGTTTGCGTCGGCACGAGCCAGCAGCGCACGGCACCGTGCTGCCTGCATCCCCGGATAAGGAACTGGAGCGTCAACCGGGGCGACAGTTTGTTCTTGTTTCAATAAATTACCCCCCCCCCTCTCTCTCTCTCTCTCTCGTAGCGCGCGGACGCCACCACAGCAGCGAGCGGAACAACTTCGTCACAGACAGTCCCGCCTGGACGGTGGCGGAGCCGGTATGAAAAACGCCACAGGCAGTGGCTCGGGGCGTTAACATTAAAACGAAACGAGAGAAGAAGAGGAAAGGGGGAAAGGGGGGGGGGCAATTGCTCCAATATCACCATCTAATTTGGCGCGCAGAAGATTGTTTGCCAAAGGCTTCACAGTAGTGTGCGCCTTACCAAGGACACGACGCCAGGGCCGTGTGTGTGTGTGTGTGTGTGAGAGAGAGAGAGAGAGAGAGAGAGAGAGAGGGGGGGGGGGGGGGGAGGCGCCCAATCGCGGGCACCTTGCACACAGAGACCTGAAGTGCCTTAGGCCTGGCGGTGGCAAGGCTTGAGCCTCCTGGCGGCAGGCCAAACGAAACAGTTCTGCTAGTAGAGGTAGTCCGAGTGTTAGTCCAGAGCTTAATGTACAGCGACACAAATTAGATTTCTTTAAATTGAATTTCGTACAATTAATACTTGCAAAACGTCCTTCGTCGATAGTTAGTCTAAGTCACGTGACAAAGTTGTAGTAGACGAGTTCCGACGGCCATGGGCCCTACCTTCCCACCTAGTCTTTTCTTTGCTCTGGTCCTCCCCTTCTCCCGTCTGTCTCCCTCTCTCTCTCTCTCTCTCTCTCTCTCTCTCTCTCTCTCTCTCTCTCTCTCTCTCTCTCCTGCCAGAACACTCCCTCATATCACACAGAGCAGCCATCTACTGCGCACTTCCCATGAATTAATTTGTATGCAGAGTCGCCCCGTCTCGACGCAATCAGAATTAGACACGCTCGTGTATATGTGCGTGCGAGAGAGGGGGCGAGAGAGAGAGGGGGTGAGAGAGAGAGAAGTGAGTTGGAAAGAGACAGCACGGGAGACTGTGCCCGCTGTGTGGGAGGAGCGCGCTGTTTAACCTAATTTGTCATCCCGTAATGTCCCTCCCACTCTCTCGCCCGAGGTGCACGCCGCAGCACGGCCCATTGCCCGTGATATCGTTACGATACGCCACACTGCCACACGGTTTTCCGTTTAATTAAGTTAAGACGTTCTCGTTCTCCCGCCGCGACTTCTAAAGGAAGAGAAGCACAAATGACTTTGGGGCCAACAAATTTGTCATTTCGACTCGGATCGGCTCGGAGCATAGGACTTTATTTCTTTTCTAATTTTGCAAGATAAATCCAACAACATTACAACAATGACAAAAAACAACAACTTTTTCAACTTTCTTGTTTTACGAAAATGTAATGGTGTTTACTTGTAGAATGCTTGGAAGTCGCCTAATCTTTCAAGAGAGGCAAAGTTTATTAAACAGCCCTACGTTATACAGTTTGATTTGCAGAGTACACGGCAAAAATAGTTTCTTCATAAGATCCAAGATTACGGTCTAGTAACACAAGAATTTTTTTTCACCGTGTACAAAATAAGGGGTGCTGTGCGCGCGCGCGAGTGGTCCACCCCCCTCCCCCCCCTCCACGGTTCGAGTGGAGACTCGATCTTGTTCGAAATCTCGTTGCGAGGGGGCGAGACATCAAAGTCATACCCTGGATGAAGGTGGCGGTGAGGAGAGAGGAGAGAGGAGAGGGTACCCGCGCGCCTCCCACGCACTGGCGGGGCAAACAACCACCATTTATGGCTCGGCTCGGAGCAAGACTTTGCTTGGCGCTCTACTTCCGCACGATAGGGAGGGCAAGCATTGGGGGCAGGGCGTGCACGAAAAAGAGGAAGGAACAAACAAAACAAATTAGGTAACACTTAAAAACTCTCTGTGGTCTCCTTTCATGCCAACATTTTGTCGTTCCTTTAAAGTGCCAAAAATGTTTGCATCTTTAGCTGCCAAACTTTGCCAATTTTTGCATTACATCTCGCATGCCAAAGAATTAAGTGAAGAAGTGCATGACAAAAGTTTTCCAAAATGTAAACGAAAAAAAACAACAACACAGAGAAAGTGTGTGTGTGTGAGAGAGAGAGAGTAAGTGCCATCTACCGCCTGGGCTCTTTTCTTCGGGGACAGCACGACGGGCGGCAATGTTCTCGGATTCTAATACGAGGCGTCTCTAAGGCGACACTTGACGAAAATGAGCAAACGAGGAAACGACGCGCTGCTGCTTTCTGCTGCGTCTTAAGGCGGACGCCCGCCTCCGCGAGGAGGTCCTAAGTGATAGCAGCGGCAGCTCAAGGGCGATGAGGTCCTTTTGAGCGCAACTGCCCGCCCCGCTCCGCTCCACGCGCGCTCCAGAGAGAGAGAGAGAGAG
>NW_026267286.1:215830-219842 GCF_000697945.3 Frankliniella occidentalis | reverse complement strand
CGCCCCTTTCACCCACAACCCCCTCCCCTCTCTTGAGACGACGTCCCTTTCCGCCGAAAGAATTAAATGATAAGGGGCTGGAAGGTTCGCCCCCCTTTTTTGCTTGGACAAGGCTGCTGCTCGGGCCACCACCTCCCCCGAGGAGAAAATGTTATCCCTCGTTATCCAATATTAATCCCCAGAATCATTTTTCCCCTTACTGAGACCCCATATTATTTCTTTTGTACTACGCCCTCGGCTCCCCCCCCCCTTTCCTTCTCTCTCTCACTCGCCCCCGCCGCGGGACCTGGTAACCATAGCGTAACGTAGAGTAACGAAGTAGGGCTGGAAAAAGAGAATAATACTACTGCCTGCCTCATGGTTTTATTTTTGTTCGGTTCAAATTGGGATCCACCCTCTTCTCTCTCTCTCTCTCCCTCTCTCTCTCTCTCTCTCTCTCTCTCTCTCTCTCTCTCTCTGTGCGTCGGCTGGGTATCCCGGAGGGTATATCTCCCCGGGTCTTGTTCGCTTCGAGAAAAGATAGCGCGCCGAGAGCTGAGACATGTATACCAAAAGGACCGAGGGAAGCCCTTTTAGAGTTTTCAAAGAAGTCATTAAAAATAAATATCTTTCCGATTTCTCTGGAAACCCAAGTGTAGACTTGAATGCAGTACCTCCTGCCTGCATATATGTAGGTATGCAGACGGTACTGCATTCAAGTGCACACTTGGTTTTCCACAGTTCGCACAAAACAAATAAATGCCGTTTTGAACTAATTTTTCACCAAAATCAAAATGCTTACGGGGCTCGCGGACATATCATTCCACTTTGAAGAGTTTTTTCTGCTGCAAAAGTTGTGCAGCCTCATGAAAAGTATTTAAAACAATTGGTTAGCATTCCAGTCAGTGCGAACTGGTTTGTTCGTAAGCTTATGAAGAATTAGCTTAATCATGCACGATGCTTGAAAATTCTTCATAAACGCGGTGGAAATAAATAGATTGCATTGCAAACCTGTTCTTAGTAAGAATTTTGCAATGGACGGTTGGTTACAGTATACTGACTCAATTGGGGACAGCAGATCTGTTTAAAAAGAAGAAAAAGAAATGTTGACAGAAATGGAAGGCGGGTGTACGTGGCTCCGGGGAAATGGATATAGCATCGGAACAGAGAGCCGGCCATGATAGGGCCGCCTACGTGACGGACACGAATCTTCCGGGGAGCGAGAGAGAGTGACGGAGAGAGAGCGAGAGAGCAGATAGGGGGAAGAGGGGGTGAGGGGTGGGGGTGGAAAGGGGGGGGGCGACGAGGGTATAGCAGGATGTGTAGTGGGGAAAGGGGAGGTGGAAGGGACGGGGCCCCGGAAGGGTGGAAGAAGTGGGCGGTTGAAGTGGACGAATAGCAAAGTTAACTACGAGAGTCCTCGCCGGCCCGAAAGGGGTAGCCGCCCGCCGACCTTGGATGGAGCCCCTTTCGTCGCGCCTTCTCCTTCCTCCCCTCCCGCGGAGCTCACCCTTTCCTCTCTCTCTCTCTCTCTTTTCTTCCTCACTAACTGTACTGTTGCGTGTGCTCACGCTGCACCGGCGCTCGTCGCGATGGGTTTATATGGCACTCCCCAGCCGCGTGGGCGGGGCGCTGGTCAGGCGTTAACGCGCGCCCGCCTCCGCAGCGCTCAGATGAGGGTCATAACTTGCCTAACGCAACCTTCCTACCACCACAATTCCGCCGCAAGCGCTCCGCCTTCCCCTCCCCACCTCTCTCAACTCTCTCAACTCTCTCTCTCTCTCTCGCTCTCTCGCCTCCCCTCTCTCTCTCTCTCTCGCTCTCAGTCTCACACTCTTACTCGCTCTCTCTCTCTCTCTTATTCGCTCTCTCTCGCTCCTTCTGTCCTCTCTCTCGCTCTCTCACTCGTTTACTCTCGCTCCTCACCCCTATCTCGGGGTCGTTGTTTCGCCCAGGTCGTTTGGAAGAGGATTCCGGGCCGGGCTCGGCCTCGAGACGTTGCCCTTGCCACCGATCCCCCCCGGGGCCCCGGGGAACCGACGCTTATCTTCTCCAGCTGCAGCAGACTTCCTGCGCCACCGGTGCGGCGCCCACAAGCAGCCCCTGCTCTGATCTTGGATGAGAGAGGCGCCCACGCTGCGGGTCCACTTTTATTTTTAAACCCGGCTCTTTTGTTTACGCAGTCCGTGCTGGACCGCCGGAGGGTCGAGAATGAGCTGCCAGATCTACGCGAGTTGCGGCACCCCAACCTGGTAAGTACTGTAAACACTTAATGGTACTTACTAGTACTCGAAAATACCCACTAGTACTCACGAAAACACGGAAATAGTTGCTATTACGCAAATACTTGCTAGTGCTTGCCTGTTAGAGTGTTTAATTGTCACCTTTTGAGCGCTTTGCGCCGTGGGTTCCTCAATTCGGATTTGATGTGTACAAGTGGTTTGTTTGAAAGGACTTGTGGCCAACTTTGAAAAATCCACTGCTTGCCCCTTCCGAGATGGGGAATCCACTGCGTAAAGCGCTCAAAAGTTGAGAATGAAACACCCTATTACCCGTACTCCCAAAATACTTGCCGTTACCGACCGATGCCCGCAAACACTACTAGTACTCGCAAGTGTTTACTTGAAATCATAACGATGTACAGAACACGTATGCGCAAGCGGGCGTCCACTGCGCGGCCGGACCTGATGGTGTGGGGGTCATCACGTACGGTCGCGACTATGGCCAACGGCTCTGATTGGCTCTAACAAGCGCTGACCCTTGAGGTCGCCAAAGGTCGCGACCGTGCCCTCCCGCCCGCGCGGCCCCTTGAGCGGGCGCTGACCGCCGCACCGCCGCTGGAACAGACAACAACACCCCGAGTGCGGCGGTGACGAGTCCTTGGGGAGCGCCCGCTGGGTAGGCCACACGCCCGCACCCGCGCGCAGCGGCCGGGGGCGTTGCCTACCCGCACGGCGCTCCGGGGAGCGAGGGCACCCACTGAAGCGAGGGAAAACTGGCGACAACTTATCCTCGGTCTTACCACGTACCACAGAGGGGGGGGGGAGGGGTGAGATTTTTTTTTCGGACATTTCTGAGCCCTGCCCCTTCTTCTCCTCTTTTCCAGACCTCCCACACCCAAGCTTGACCAATATCAGAGCGGCAGGGGTGGGGATGGAGGGGGCACGCACTCAAACTGCCGCGCAAACCAATTTCGTGGGGGGCAGTCCTGTTGAACACACAGATCGCCCCCTCCCGACCCCCACTTGCACGACCACCACCACCAACCAGCTATTGCTGCGGAGGCGGGTCTGATGCCAAAAGGGACTCAGGCTCGCCTAAACAGTTCCAACAGATCCCCTCCTCGACCATCACTATTGCCCCCCTTCCCCCGCCTCTCTCTCTCTCTCTCTCTCCCTCTCTCTCTCTCTCTCGCCAGAACGCCTAATGAAAATTTCATGCAGTTTGCGGCGGATGGTGTGTGGATGCCCACATGTTTCTCCGGTCAGGGCGGCAGCCCACGGACCGTACCCGTCACACGACTCGCTCGCTCACATGCGCTCTCGCTCGCCCTCGCTCGCTCTCGCCGGGGCAGCTTCGACGGGACTGCTCCTTGGCGTATATGGCGTATATCCGGAGGGAGTAGCAGTACCAGCAGCACGGTCGGCACCGGAAATGGAATACGTGCGCGGACATGTGTGCGAAAGAGAGAGAGAGAGAGAGAGAGAGAGAGAGAGAGAGAGAGAGAGAGAGAGAGAGAGAGATAGAGAGCGCTATAGATAAAGGGGGTAGCGAGAGCAAAGAGAGGACAAGCCGCACAAAATAATTCAAGAGAGCATAAAGACGACGAAAAGGACAAAACGGCGACTGTGGCCTTCGAACGTCGCATAGCCGGCAGGTGAGGTTGAGACGCGGTGGTAGGACAAACTGCGCACATATACATCTTGTTCGCGGGATGACGAAGCTGGAGTAACAAGGGCCAGCTTTGTGGCTTCGTATGTACACAAACGGGAGGAGTATGAAGGCGGGAGCTGAGGAAGAGGGTGGGAGGGGA
>NW_026267286.1:214822-215780 GCF_000697945.3 Frankliniella occidentalis | reverse complement strand
GGAGGGGGGAGGGGAGAGGAGAGAACGGAGTGTAGCGGGAATGAGATACTGATGAATCCCACCTGAGCCGGGATGTGTGGCGGGGCGCCGCTGCTGCATTATTCACACTTCGCCTCGTTTATTAGCAGTCAGCTCGGCTCATCCTCTTTGCGCTGCCTGCGAGTAGCGCTTCAGAGAGAGAGAGAGAGAGAGACAGAGACAGAGACAGAGAGAGAAGGATAAACGAACGAAGACAGGGAGGGACGAATAGGAAGAAGAAAGAAGTGGGCGGGAAGAGAGGGGGGGGGGGGGGATGTCCCATTTTTCTATTGTTTTCTTCTCTTATTTTGGGTCAAAGTCTGCGTTTTTGTGATAGAAAGTGCGACGTGACACGGAGTGTGGGGCGGGAGGGGGCGGGGGGAAATAAATAGCGTGTCATGTGTGTGTGTGTGCGTGCGTGTGACGTGAAGAAAATGGACGGAAAGCGGTTCCGCGGGGGCGTCTTCCTCTTCTTCTTCTTCTTCTTCTTCTTCTTCTTCTTCTTCTTCTTCTTCTTCTTCTTCTTCTGACGAACGTCTGACGCGCTGTTAAACGTGTTTGTCTCCGTGCAGTCCCCGGCACGCGCCCGACTGTGTTTGCTGAAGCCTCGTTATTCCCATACCGACAAAATATGCATTTTAATAAGCCCCGGTTTGTGTGTGTGTTTTAATTAATTTTTTTTTAGTAAATAGAAATACTGTTGTTTTTGTTAGTCGGTTGAAACATTCTCTCGACAGCACCGTGTGCTCCCGTGCTACTCCCACACTGTTATTTTAAAGGCGATGAACATTGCCAAATTTGGCGATGAAAATCTCATTGCCATAAATGGGGCGATAACTCCAAGTTTTAAGCCTTGGTGTTGGCGATAAGATAGTCATTGCCAAACACTTGGAAGTCATAATTGACATCGCCAATAAACTGGAAGTTCAAATAGTCACCG
>NW_026267286.1:206711-210427 GCF_000697945.3 Frankliniella occidentalis | reverse complement strand
GGGGGGGGGGGCAGCGTCAACACAGTGTCTCGGCTTTGGCGACGGAGACGCGACCGACGCCCGGCTGGACGCCGGCTGAGAGCGCTTGCTGGGTAGGCAACACGAGCCCACGCGTGTCGGGCGCTTGGACGCCCTGGAGCGCCCGGGCGGTAGGCAACGCGCGCGCGCGCGCGTCACTGCTCTGCCTACCCGCCAGGCGCTCCGAGAAACCTCCTGCACGACGGTTCCAGTTACTCCAAATACGCAATCTAATTTGACGGCGATAACAACACCATTTATAAACTGGAACTGACTCCTCCTTTGACACGTGCCCGCAGGTGGAGATCCGCGACGTGTTCGACACCGCCGACGAGCTGACCCTGGTCATGGAGTGGGTCTCCGGCGGCGAGCTGCTGGAGCGCATCGCGGAGCGCGGCTTCTACTCGGAGCAGACGGCGGCCAAGGCGGTGCGGCAGGTCCTGGGCGCGCTGCAGGTGAGCGGAGCGTAGCGGAGCGTAGCGGAGCCCGTCCCACCGGAGGACTTCGAAGGGGGGTCCAAATATGATTGGGTCCCGAAAGGATCAGGCAGGACGGTCGTTTAAGAAGTCATGACTTTTACATGCCGGGGTGTGGGGGCTGCTCCTACGAACGCCGATGACCGCCCTGATCCTTTTGCGACCCTATGATATTTGAACCGCACTCCCCCCCTGAAAGTCCATGTGGGCTGTGAACACCCCGTGACCTCCAAAGGTGACGGGGCACCACCAACCGACCCCCGGGGACCCTCCCATCGGGTCCCACACCAGCACTCACGGCGCACGACACGAAGTTTACCGCGGCGGGCAGAGGCGAGTCGTCCTCCTCGGGGCGCCCTCCTGGGCCCTCTCCACCTCGCACACGCACACTACAGTGCTCCACATGACGTACCGACCCCCCGACCCCCTCCTTCACACGAGTTTGTCACACACGCTGATCAAAGCCCCCGTGGACGGCCGGGTGGTGGTGGGAATGCCCCAGGTGCTCCCGGTGTGCCAGAGTCTGATGCGTGCAGCCCGGCCTGGGCCGCCTCTGGAGGGACGCGGGCTTATACGGCGGGGAAAAGGCGGGAAAAGGGCACGGGTCGGGAGGGATTTAAAATAAATACATGAAAACAGTGCCGCACTTTTGAGGAGAATAAAATAGAAACAAACCCAGAGCGCGAGTTCCACGCACTGGCGGTGATGACATTAATTTGCTTGACCGCTATAGAACGAACTGCTGGTAAAGTATCTCTTATTTTTTATTTTTTTAAAAAGAAGGAAAAAAAAATAGTGCACACGCAACACAACTACATGAAATCAAATAGGTACAGCGTGTGTGTTGGAATTGGAGCTTCAGGACACCCCTAACCCCCAGTGCGCGGGACCGAAGCATCTGCACGGTCTGCACCCCCCCCTCTCTCTTTCCAGTTCACAGAGCAACGTCAAATTCTTCTCACTTTCAATCTGTCTTCTTCCTTTTGTTATCTTTATAAAGTGTACACAATCGCGCGCTGATAGTGGCACACGTTCGTATAGTTCCGTCCCGTCGGTGCTAATGAGCGGCTTAAGTATTTCACGAGGGCGGGCGCCTGGTGCACTCTCTCTCTATCCCCCCCCCCTTACCACCCGACAACTTTAGGGGGAAGAACTGTTTGCTCCGGTTTTGGGTCCGGGCCTCAAAGGCCGGCCTCGCCCTCCCCGCACAAAGGGACCCGGGCCCTGCCCTGCCCTCCTCCAAGATGTCTCTGTCGCCCCAGCGCCCCCCGCAGGCCCTTGTGTTTGTCAGAGTATCACGGCCCGGCCCCCCTCCTTCCACAACACCGAGTCGGTCCCCTTGGGCGGTATATTGGATTATTTGCTCAATAAACCGAGATATTTGGCCAGTGAAGGCGGTCTTGGAGAGAGCACCCGTTGGTAAATATCTGTCGCCGCACGATTCGATTTTTTGAGCGCGAGTTTTTGATTGTTTTTTGTATATTTTTGTTGTTGTTGTTGCAGTGTTTGCATTCCCGCGGCCACGCGCACCGCGCGCTGCGGCCCGAGAAGCTCGTGTTCGCGTCCGAGGCCGAGGACTCCGCCATCAAGCTACTGACGGCCGGGCTGGGCGTCAACAACCTGCTGCCCACGGCGCCGCCCTACTGTGGTAACCGCACGAGCACACTCGACGAGAGAATGCTCAATTTCCGTTCTCAATGCGTGCTCGAGGGACAAAAAAGCAGCGCGCATTCATTTATTATTTCCCTTGCTCCCGCGAGTTTCCAATTCCATTTCGCTGATTGTGTGTGTGTGGGGTGTGTTCTGTTCCAGCCCCGGAGACGAACAAGGGCGCGGGCGCCGGCCCCGCCTCCGACATGTGGAGCCTGGGGGTGATCGCCTACATCCTGTGAGTGCCGGACGGCCATGTGGGCGCGGCGGCGGCTGTACCCCGCGCGAGCCGCGAGCCGACTGGGCGCGTGGGGTATAGCCGGCCGTCGCCGTGACGCGTTGCCCCTGTCGCTTTTTTGCAGGCTGTGCGGCTTCGAGCCGTTCGCCGGGGAGAACGGGTCCGCATCCGAGCCCCTGCACCAGCACGCCCTGCACTTCCCCGCGCCGTGGTGGGACGAGGTTTCGGACAGCGCCAGGGATCTCGTCACGCAGGTACCTGTCACGGGACCTCACTACCTGTCTCCATATTGGTCACTAAATGTCACTATTTTTGTCACTAAATATCACAATTTTTTGTCACCAAATGTCATTATTTTTGTCACTACCTGTCTCTATATTTGTCACTGTCTTCCACTACCTTTCATTTAACCCACCGCACTTCCTTTCACTGGACCCTCTACTACCCTATCACTACCAGTCACCACCAGTTGCTACCAGTAATTACCCGCCACTACCTGTTGGTACCAGTCACTACCGCACAACGTTCTCTGACGGCCCCCTTCTCCCGTTTCAGCTGCTGCAGACGGACCCCGCGGCCCGCCCGACTGCTGAGGAGGCGCTGCAGCACCCCTGGGTGCGCGGCGACACCCCTCGCACCCAGCACATGGACGCCACGGTGCGCTCCCTGCGGGAGTTCAACGCGCGCAGGAAGTTCCGGGTGAGTCACTGAAAACGATCACTATCCTAGTAACTTTATCGTTGTCATGCCGATCTTAAATTTCCAATATAATCATGAGAACTATTGTAACATTCACAATCCCAAACAACAATAATTAAACCAATTGTTTTGTAAATATTGCAGGCTGCGACGCAGGCCGTGGTGGCGACGCAACGCCTCGTGTCCCCCGAGAAGAGGCTGTCCCGGGTGCTGGGCCATGTCAGCCCCCAGGAGGAGACACCCCCGCGCGCGAGCGATGAGCGGCCGGGGAGGTGTTAGCCGAGCGAGTGCCAACCAGACTGTGATGTGATTTCGACGATTAGGGTGCGGCGAGAGTGAGTGTGTGTGTGTGCTGATCGGGCGCGAGAGAAAGAAAAGGAGTGTTTTTGTCTTCTCATATGTGTTTGATTCGAAAAAAACCTAACTTTTGTCTTGATACGTGTTTTCTTATTTAAAGCTTCAGCTATTGTATCTCAAATACATCCTTTCTGTAGTGTAAGCTTATTTTTAATTCGTGATGAGCTGTGCTAGTCGTTGAAGTCTTAATAATTACTATTCATTTAATATTTTTGACATCGTTCTTTGTAAATATTCTAATTGTTGTATAATTTGTTCAGTGTTTTTCAGAATTATAT
>NW_026267286.1:203931-206661 GCF_000697945.3 Frankliniella occidentalis | reverse complement strand
ATGGGCACGACCGTCAACGCGCAGGAGGACTCCAACTCGGAGTACGTGCAGGCGGTGAAAACGTGAGTACCAGGCGACCGATTGTTTGGAAACGAAGAACTCGTGCAGATCTTGAGAAAGTGTCTTCTCCATTCCAAGCGCCTGCTGCAATTCGTACATGCGGTTGGTGAAGCCGTGGCTGTACCCGGACGCCACATTCTACGCGTCGCCGTCCGGATGGTCCTTCTCACGGGCGCTCAAAGTCCTGCACGGGCTCACGAAATCCGTGAGTGTCCACCACGCGCAGCACCCTGAGCAACGCAAATGTTACTCTTAATCCAAATTATTGACTTTTTGTGCAGGTTATCCACAAGCGCAGGGGAATCCACACGGAGGAATTGATGAAGATTCAGCAGTCGGGTAGGCAAAATATTGGACATATAAATAATTGGTGATTTCTGACTCCATGCTGTAAATTATCTTCAAAAACATTTACAGCCGAAGACGGTACCAAATTGCGAGTAGCTTTCCTCGATCAGCTACTCATGGCAAACCACAACGGAGCTGGCCTGTCTGATATTGACATCCAGGAAGAAGTGGACACGTTCATGTTCGAGGTGCGAGACACTCCCACGGGGAAGGCACGACGTAGCACGAGGGGAACGGCAACAATTACACAAGCAAAATTCTTATGAACTTTTTTTTATTCATGTATAGCCTTTGAATTTCCCTGGGCGTGTTCGGCTTGTGCATATCTTAATACGGCAGCACGATAAAAAATGTTGTAAGATTTCGGTGCGTAAATTTTTCTAAAATGAAAACAGGCTCTATTTACAAATTTATATTGTTTCTCCAGGGCCATGATACGACCGGATGCGCCATAACCTTCATTCTGTACGCGCTGTCCGTGAACCCTGAGATCCAGGTAAGGGTCGGCATACGTCTCCCTCAAGTATCGAGGTGTTGCCTCCTGGTCACCCGAGCGTCAGAATCAGCAAACTCAAAAATGGAGTTGCATGGAATATTGCGAGGACGCACTTATGATTGGTTGGCGTCTTTAGAGGCACCGGGGTATGACGTCCATTTGCATCCACGGCTCATATTGGGCAAGAGAAAACGCAATTTTTCAAAGTCAACCTTGTTTTGGCTTTTCACTTAATCAAGTAAAAAACTAAGGCCAAAGTTAATCTGCGCCTTTGTAAACCATTCGTGACGTTACTTTGTCCTCTTGTCACAATTATGCGCTTTACCCATACACCAGGAAATGGCATACCGGGAGGTAACCTCAGTGGTGGGCGATGAGACACGTCACCTCACCAACCAGGACCTCGCACAGATGAAGTATCTAGAGAGGGTCATCAAGGAGGGAATGCGCCTATACCCGAGCGTGCCCGTGTTCGGCCGGTCGATCAAGGAGGACCTAGCCCTGGAAATGGACGGGAAACGTAAGTAAAAGCACCTTTAAAATCACGTCTCCTACTTCAACGCTCCGCCCGTACTGATGTGTGCCAACACAGGTGTCGTCCCGGCCGGCGCCACGGTGGCCATCTGCCCCTACGTCCTCCACCGCAAAGAGTCCCTTTGGCCCGACCCGGAGCGTTTCGACCCCGACAGATTCCTCCCCGAGAACTCAGTCGGCAGGCACGCCTTCGCGTACTTGCCGTTCTCGGCCGGCCCCAGGAACTGCATCGGTAAGAACCACACGACACCCTCAAAGTGCGTCAAACACACACGTGGAGAAGTAAGATACCCAATGAAAAAGAGTCGTAGGTTTGCGGGTGTCTTAGACTTGCGATATGAAATTGTAAAGTTACAAGCGCTTTGTATCGACTTTAAATCGATCGACAGGCAAGAATGGTCTGTCGGCAAGTTTAAGCATATTTTGAAAATGTCAACTACAACAAATGTAGTTTTACGAGGACGCTTTTCACAGTGAAGGCTATCAATGAATGTGATCTAAAACTCTTTTCTCACTGCTCAGGCCAGAAGTTCGCCATGCTGGAGATGAAGTGTGTTATCGCGCGCCTGCTCATGGAGTTACGCTTCATCGAGGCGTATCCTGGCTACAAACCAGAGGTAGCCGGCGAACTCATCCTCAAGTCCAGAAACGAGCATGTTCTCGTGCGCGTTGAGCAGCGACACTTATAGACCATGCGAGAACCATCCCAACCAACGAGAATCAGAAACATAAGTCCCACAAGGTGCGGGATTTGAAGAAGAGAAGAGAAACTCGAGAGGAAACATTATGAAGTTGTAGTTTTTATTGTTAAGCAGAGGTCATCAACTCCCATATATTGGGCGTGGACGAACAAATATTAGTTGTTTAGCCGGAACTAAGAACATCCATTGAATTCTACACACACTCATGGAGGTACTCCGTTTATTTCGTATGGAGAGATTCGTGAGTGCTCAGTTAAGCATAAAATAAGCGTAGTATACGTATTAAGCCATAAATAATATGTCAAATTTTGAGCATTAAATAATGTATAGTTTTCTTGATTTTTATGCAGAAAATATACATCATTATGTCTGCTTTCGTGCATGATTGAGCACGCACGAATCACTTCATATGATATGTACGAAAAAGTACTTTTCCAGTTCTTGTGCAGTTGATGTGAAACTGAAGTTTTGAATCCTTGCCCCTCTTGGTCTTGCCTAGAAAGTTTTTTGTAATCAAAAAGTCCGTGTTCAAAGGTTTTTCGGAATTGACGACCGCTCATTTGTTACTGTGATATTTTACACCGCTATCTT
>NW_026267286.1:194488-203866 GCF_000697945.3 Frankliniella occidentalis | reverse complement strand
TTTTTTTTTGGGGGGGGGGGCAAACTATAACATGGTTTTGACTTATCTTACAGTTATCGAAATCATGTTTCAGTCCTCACGGTCATCTTCCCTCATAATTTTTCAGAGCCTCTTCTTTTGGGGTAAAAAATTATCATCTCATAAAAGCAATTAATCGAAGGTGTCATAGAAAACGACTTCTGTCAGAAATACTTAATTTTGTCACAAATCCGGATTCAGTGGGGCTGAATCTTAGAAGGACATTTACCGCACTGCATGTTTACCTAGCCGAGCATCGGTCGGTCCACGACTCGATATCTGAACCAAGAAAGAATATCACCGTGACCAGAGTAGGGCGTTGGGTCATCAAACCGCAAAGCGAACGACCGCATTTGGCGAGGTCAGGTTTCAAACTCTTACTGTACGCGAATGTGAGAGGCAGAAAAACACCCGAGTTCTGAAATATTTTCTCAGTTTCGTACTGTACGCCAAATAAATTAAATCATGCTGAACCAAACAATGCAACAAACAGTAATTGCTCGAAACCTACAATTTGTCGTGGATTAGGGCGGTGGTCGGAATACCCGTCATCGTCTTCGTTTTTAGTCATTCTGATTTATATTTTTGGGCGGGCATATATGTTGTTTGTTTGTTTACGCCTGATATAGCCGAAGTTCAATGCCACGCACATAATATCCGGCAGGAGCACCGAAGTAGACCTCACAAAAATAAAGAAAAGGCGCACTAGTAGCTAACACGCACCACCCGACTACATTTGGCACCTCCGCAAGAAGCGTGTTGTCGAGTCCCGTCAATTAGGGCTGGAAATGCGTCTCGGGCGGTATAACCAGCTTCAAAACAATAAAAAAAACAAAAAAAAAACACGACATATTTCGACTTTCGTTCTGCAACCGAAACTTCGGATTTTTGTGTTAGGCTTAAGATGTTGGCCTGATGACGCTATAGTCTAATATATAAGTTTAAAAGTTAGCAGCAAATTTAAATGAAAAATGGAGCAGCATACAGTAGAAGCACAAGAAATGACGCTTCACTCAATGGGGCTCTCGTAATTTGCGTATGTTTTTTGCCACTTTTTGTTGCTGGAACAGTCGTCCTTCAATTCGAGCAAGGCGCTTTTTGTTTGAAAACTTAATCAATTAAGCTTTGTTTAGGAACAAAATAAAACTTTTACAGTGTATGAGCGGCAGGAAAACGGGCGGGCTTCCGCGACAAGCTGAATCTCAGTGGATGTGATAAGCTAATTGGGCAGCAGTTAAAATACCGATGCGACACAAAACATTTCTTTTTTATGTGTCGCAGTCAGAACCAGGAAACCGAACGTCACTCTAAACGGGTGGATAATCACAGACCAATTTGTTTAAAAGTCGGAAACACCGTGAGACCCGAGACTTGCGTGCTGTTTAATTTTGTTTCACGGGTGGCGCGAACTTTCCGCAGGCCGTGCTGTCGAGCGTGCACCACATCGACAAGAGCCCCGACTACTCCACGCTGCACCCGTGGCTTAGGTTCGGGCTGCTGACCAGCACGGGCGCGAAGTGGCACGCGCGCCGGCGCCTGCTGACGCCCACCTTCCACTTCCGGATCCTCGACCAGTTCCTTCCGGTGTTCAACCGGAACACGGCCGTGCTGGTGAAGAAGCTGGAGAAAGAGGCGGGCCGCGAGGCCTTCAATCTTGGCCACTACGTGCACCTGTGTGCGCTGGACACCATCTGCGGTTAGTATACTCACAGAAACCGAACTCTCTTTTGCAAACCTGATTCTAAACGGTTCTAACCCAGGTGTGTGAATTTTTATTCGTGCACTCGAAATTCCAGTTGTGGCCAATTCGAAGGGTATTAGTCAAACCTTTACTTGGTCGAGTGTGCGATTAGAAATTCGCGAGTATCGCGTGGGATCATTGTTGCTCATCAAACGTCGTCGTCTCGTTCCGCAGAGTCCGCCATGGGGACGACCGTTCACGCGCAGGAGGACTCCAACTCGGAGTATGTGCAGGCGGTAAAAACGTGAGTACAAGACACCCCGTATGCAAACTAAACTTGCAGCTCTTCTTGAGACAGTCTTTCTCCGTCCACAGCGCCTGCTGCAAAGCGTACATGCGTCTGGTGAAGCCGTGGCTGTACCCAGACGCCACGTTCTATGCGACGCCGTATGGCTGGTCCTTCTCACGGGCGCTCAAAGTCCTGCACGGGCTCACGACATCCGTGAGTGTCGATCACGCGCAGCACCGTGGGCAACGCAAGTCGTTATTCTAATGACAACTTATTCGTTATATTCAGGTGATCCAAAAGCGCAAGGGAATCCACACGGAAGAGTTGTTAAAGATTCAACAGCCTGGTAAGGAAAGAATATGGCATCCGGGAATATGAAAAATTGTAGCAAACTATCGTGAAGCCACCTGGGGAGAACGCTAAATTGAACCGTTATAATAGTTTTGAGAACCAAATTGAAGATTCTGTGTAGTTCTTTTCATTAAAAGTCTGCTGGTTGCTCCAGCTTCCCGTCGTTCTGGATGTAGGGGAATACATACTTCTCAACTTTGTATTGTTTACCGACTCCGCGTGTTTTAATTTGTCTTTGAAAACAATTCTCAGCTGAAGACGGAACAAAACTGCGAGTGGCTTTCCTCGACCAGCTACTCCTCGCAAACCAGAACGGAGCTGGCCTGTCTGATATGGACATCCAGGAGGAAGTGGACACGTTCATGTTCGAGGTGAGAAGTACAGTGCCGTATGCTAGGAGCTTTCACTGGCGAATCACACGGAAAGCTATTCAGGAAACGGCGGGGAAGAGCAGAAAAAAAGAGGATATCAAATAATCGATACTGTTTTTCCAGGGCCACGACACGACTGGCACTGCCATAACCTTCACTCTGTACGCGCTGTCCGTAAACCCTAAGGTCCAGGTAAGGGTCGGCATCTCCTATATGTATGAAGGTGCTATGCCTTTCTTGTAAACTTGACAACGCTTACAATTTTGCGCTTCGCCAGGAAATGGCATACCAAGAGATAACCTCCGTCATGGGCGACAAGACACGTGACATCACCAACCAGGACCTGGCACAGATGAAGTACCTAGAGAGGGTCATCAAGGAGGGACTGCGTCTGTACCCTAGTGTGCCCGTGTTCCTCCGTTCGCTCAAGAGAGACCTACCCCTGGAAATGGATGGGAAACGTAAGCAAACGCCAACTTGGCTTCATCACTGTAGACAATATCTTTGGCATTCAATATTACGACTTTGACAGTTATTTTGTGACCGAGTATAAATTTGTCACGAAATATAGTGTAAAAGAATAGAAAAATATACATTGTATACAGATAATTTCAGCCAAATAATGAGGCATAACTGACTTTAGCCAATACACTATAGCAAGTCTTCTTTTGACGCGTGTGCACACAGATGTCGTCCCGGCCGGCACCACGGTGGTCGTCTGCCCCTACGTCCTCCACCGCACCGAGTCCCTGTGGCCCGACCCGGAGCGTTTTGACCCCGACAGGTTCCTCCCCGAGAACTCCGTCGACAGGCACGCCTTCGCGTACGTGCCTTTCTCGGCCGGGCCCAGGAACTGCATCGGTTCGTACACTGATAAACTTGGTGTGCAACTGCTTAGCGTTTGTAAGTGTGCAACTCCGCAGCAGTGTACATACTTGAGTGAGTTCGACTCGACAGTTGCTCACTTGCAAGTATCCAGCCAGCAGTTGCACACGTTCAAGTATTCCGCAAGCAGTTGCACACTTTCAAGTGTTAAGTAGTTGTGCATTTATTCTATCGGTGTGGTGCACGACACCCTCAGAGTGCGTGGAACACACTTGGTGAATTGAGATAGGATCTCATTTCAAACGATTCTCTCACCACTCAGGCCAGAAGTACGCCATGATGGAGATGAAGTGCATGATCGCGCGCCTGCTCATGGAGTTCCGATTCCTCGAGGCTTATCCAGGCTACAAACCAAAGATAGCCGGGGAGCTCATCCTCAAATCCAGAGACGACAAACTTCTTGTGCGAGTTCAGAAGCGAGACTGATATTTATATGATGTGTGAGAAGAAGACGAATGTGAGTCAGGAAAATAAGTTCCGGAAGATACGCATAAAATATGGGATTGGTACAAAAGTGGAGAAATTGAAAGGCAATCATTTTGAAATTGTAATTTTTATTGTTGCGGAGAGGTAATCAACTTCAAAGACGAAGGGATATGGTAATATAGACAGACCTAACACCATCTCTCAAAATTAATAAACGTCTTGTTTTCGCTTTGAGATCTCATTGATGTATTGTTAAAGTAAAATCAGTAATATTGCCGAAACATATATCTGGTAACACCAGTCCGTATTCAAAGGATTATCGGAGTTGACAACCGCTCGATTGTTACTGTGATGTTTTCTGTTTTATCAGTACATTTAATGTAAGTAACATATGTCTGGTAACACCAGTCCGTATTCAGAGGATTATCGGAGTTGACAACCGCTCGATTGTTACTGTGATATTTTATCTGTTTTATCTATACATTTAATGTAAGTATTGTATGTAGACAAAAAAAAGAGAAATGGATTAGATTTATACAGAGCCTTTTACAGAATAATTTTTTAAAGAAGGTGCGTTTACAAAACCATCTCATCTCTATAATATTGGCACCACAACAGGCATTGCTGCGACTTCTTGTCGCGCAAACCTTGTACCTTGTGTGAACGACTTTCGTGCACACAGAGGCACGAAAGTGTGAAATCCAAAGGTTCTATAAGTGTGCGATATTCACACATTCATCGTTTCCAGTACCTAAAACCAACTAGGCTCTGGCGTTCTGCCATCGGTCTGCGGTTGGTCGGTCTGTGCGAGAGAGACAGAATCTGATCAAATGGATGCTGTTTCTCTCGCAGACCGATCCGATTGAATTCGAACGGAACCTTAATGGCATTTAATGGAATTTTAATGGAAAGTACGCCTCGATTATTATTGGCAAATGGCATTTTTGGTATTTTCAAAAAGAGTTCTTGACATTGGTAAGCAGTGCGCGTGTGTTGTTTTCAAAACCACTGTAGCACTGTGACCGTTTGAGTCATACTTGCTAGAGCCTATAACCAAAACACCCCAATGTTAATCACAGCAGCTCTCTCAAACATGCGTGTGTAGCAAGATAACACAAGTATAATTTTGAAGTTAAGACTGGAAAACTGAAAACGTACACAGTTTGAAATGCACAACTTTACAGATCATACCGTTCATACTTAATGACATATCGTTATAAGTTTGATTTGCAAATGGCTGGTGGACAGCACTCGCCCAGGCGAACACTGTAAAAAATATCCTCGTAAATATAGAGAATATATTTTGCAATAATTTGCAAAATACCGAGGGGGCAAGAACTCCAGGAATCATGTGTACACCTGCTTGGGAATCATCAGGATAAAATTTGATCAAAATCAATAAAAATCGCCTAAACTAAGCGGGAAACTCGAGCAACTAGTATAAATCGTACAAATCAGTCGAGATGAGCGTTTTCTACCACTAAACAACCTTGAGCAAACCTAAGGAATGAATGTAAGCGGACGGGAATCACTGGGAATCAAGAATTTCGGGAATTATGTGTACACTTCAAAAGGGAGTTATTGCCCCCTCGGAAAATACCTTGTTGTAAATTATTGCTTGTTGATGAATTCTAAGTAAATACCAAGTGCTTGTAACTTCACAATTATGATTATAATTTTAGGACACGCATCATGGACAACTTTCCAGTAAAACTTACAACTATTTCTCACAGTGGAGACACTAAATGACGGAAGAATGGGGGGAGAATACGGAAATATAAGCCGCTGGACCTTACTGGATCGTTCTCGATCGTACTTCAAAAGTTTCAAAAAGCCAAAAAACAGTCTGTTCTTGCCCGTCCGCAACAGAAGCTGCGGTCAATGGGTGAATGCCCGGCCGCTCCGGTCTGGCGCGACCGGCCACGAGCAGTTTTCGGGTAGCTATCAGCATTAAACAGCGGCTGGCCCGTGTGATGTTGTCTCTCTCACTCGCTCACTGAGAGCGGGCGGTATTCCGGCTCCTGTCCAAAAAGCTCTTTATTCAGTTCCCAGCGAGAGCCCAGCCGAAACGCGCCGCGGGCTGCGGAGAAGCCGTGCGCCTTCTTAAAGGTAAGGCAGCCAAGAAGACGAACAGGAACACCTATGTCGCCGAAGTACGCCCTAGACTGCCACCGCAAATAAGGGCGTAAATTTTTTTTTAGTTGACGAAAGCCCTTCCGTCTTGGTAAGAAATAATATGTAGTGCTACACAATAACTGGATTTGTGTCTTTTATTCGTGCGGATTTAACAGATCAAATTGTTTGCACACATGTGTGCATGCATTTATTGGTTAATTTAAACTTTTTATACATTTCTTCGTACGAAATCACGCACTTTAACGCAAAAAGTCGTACAAATCAAAACGTAGGTTTAAGTTTGCGCGACCCGACGCAAAAAGATTTGTTTGCTTTTGGTATGCTTTCGGTTGGCTATCGGTACGCGGAGGGTCGCGTCCGATACGGCATCAGGTCGTCGAAGAGCGCCAGAGCACCCACCCATGAGGCGATGCCCATCCAACTGCACCCAAGCCCTATCCCCGTGCGGACTCAGTTTCTGAGTGCAAGTGCACACTGTTACAAATAATTGTTACCGGACGACACTGCGTGATTACCCTACTGTCTTATCACAACAATGTTGGCTTCATTTCAACTCTTTCTAGTGATTTCTGTCCCACATTTGCCCACAAGAGAGACAACTTGGAATCACTTTGCTGTAAATGTACAAGAAACGTGTTGTTAATTTTGTTAGCAACACATTTACCCCCAAAACAACACAATTGTAATATTACAACTTTTTTTTCAAAGGAGCAAAACAAAGACACTGTCTTTTCGGCCAGAAAACTTGTTTCCGAGATCTTTATCAATGTTTGCTTTTTTGACAACACACTGCAAAACCAACAGTGAACTTAGTACACATAAAAGAGTGTAGTCGCTAAAGTACACGCAAGGAAGAGTGCACTGTTAAAAAAATTGCTGTAAACTTACAACGAAAATGTGATTAATTTTGTGGTCAATCCCGCAGTATGTCGTCAGGTAAGTTATTTTTAACAGTGTGTACTTGCCATAGTACACACACCAGGAAGAGAAGACTTTTCCCTGGTCTCTCACTCCCTCCCTCTCTCTCTCTCACGCACACATACCGGGTGATTCAGAGCACGCGCCGCCGTGTTGCGGGTTTGCCTATCCTCGACTCGGCGGGCGCACGGGTGAGAGGTGAGGAGGTGACTCCTCTCCTCCTCACCTCTCACCCGTGCGCCCGCCGAGTCGAGGATAGGCAAACCCGCAACGCGGCGGCGCGTGCTCTGAATCACCCGGTACACACACACACACACACACACACACACACACACACACACACACACACAGAACTACGCCTCAGTCGTACTGTTGTACAAAAATAATTGCAGCCAAAGCTCTGCACAATTCGACACCATTACAGACATACAGGGTGGTCCACAGACCCCTTCCTTTATTTTGCTTATACTGTACCGGATACAGGCGTGCGGACGGGTTGCATACTCTCACGGGGCCATAAGGCGCCCATGGTGAGCGACAGTAGGCAAGCCCGCCCGCACGCATGCATGCGGTACAGTATAAGCAAAATAAAGGAAGGGGTCTGTGGACCACCCTGTATAGGCAAACAGTTCAGCCGCGCGCCCCGACGTTAAGCCCCTCAACCCAAAACTCATGCAGTTCCTACCTCTAAAGCGCCAAAAACGCCAAATTGTGGACCCTGAACTGACAGGGTCAGTATTTCAGCCAGTCAGTAAACTAGTCTTCCCCGGCCGTCAGCCCACGGACCGTTGGCTCACTTCACCATGGACGTCCTCATCGTCCTGCTCGGGGGGCTCCTCCTCCTGATCCTGACCATGCTGGCCCTCAAGAGGAAGGCCTTCGTCGACAAGATCAACGCCTTGCCGGGGCCGCCGAGCGCACCGATCATCGGGAACCTCCTGGACATCGCCAAGCACAACTTCGGTAATTTGAATGAAACAAACACGGCAGTGAGTTGTTTTGAAAAACATCCCATTCCCATAATCGATTCAATAAAGCCAGTGATTATTCCGGTACATTTTGCGCAATTGCAGAAACGTTGGCCGCCGCAGTAGAGCAACAGAAGGAATTTCCGAACGGTTTCCGGTTTTGGATCGCCTCGTTTCCGTACGTGGTCCTCAACACCGCGGAAAGCGTCGAGGTATGTGGTCCTTTTTAGATCATTTATTTATTTATTTGGCCCGGAGGGCAAAAGAGTCCAGTGTGTCCAGCCGGTAGTCGACAGAGTCGCCTAGCCCCCAAAACTAGGTGACTTGGGTCGACTACCTGCTGGACACCTGCTTCCGCCCCTTCTGGACTTCCGAGTGATTGCGTTGTATGGAGCCCATAGTAACACACATCACACAGTGTAGACTCAAATAACTCTTGCAACGACGATAAAAAAAAAACAATGGAATATTATACGCAACAAAAACGCATGCACGAGTGTGATATGGTGTGCGCGGAAACGGAAAGTTGTATCATAAAAATTAGTTGCACGAGAAGAAATAAGATGGTCAAAGAGGAGGAACGGATATACACGAGCAATTCAAAAATCCCGATACTACGAGTAGTGTAGTCGCGGTTACTGTGTCCCGAAGGGTGCGTAACAAGCCCCTAAAACCTGTCAAGGATTCTTTCTAATGTCTTTGTCACGACGTTCTACAGGCCGTGCTGTCAAGCGTGCAGCACATCGACAAAAGCAACGACTACTCCACGCTGCACCCGTGGCTACGGTCCGGACTGCTAACGAGCAAGGGCGCGAAGTGGCACGCCCGCCGGCGCCTGCTGACGCCCACCTTCCACTTCCGGATCCTGGACCAGTTCCTTCCGGTGTTCAACCGGAACACGACCGTGCTGGTGAAGAAGCTGGCAGCATTGAGCGGCCGCGAGGCCTTCAATCTTGGCCACTACGTTCACCTGTGCACACTGGACACCATCTGTGGTGAGTGTTCAGATACCCCCCGTTCAGAAACCCCCCGTCGCATACGTGTGAGAATCTTACACCTTCGTATGCGTGTGAATTTTTAATGGTACACTTATAAACCGAGAAAGTACAAAACTTACTAAACTTTCCTGTGCTTGGGTGCGAAATAGCAATTCACACACCTTACAGTGTGCAACAGCTCCAGCACCTCTGGCGAGTATTGCTTCAGAATATTGTCGCTAATCTATTGTCATCTCGTCCCTCAGAGTCTGCAATGGGCACGACCGTCAACGCGCAGGAGGACTCCAACTCGGAGTACGTGCAGGCGGTGAAAACGTGAGTACCAGGCGACCGATTG
>NW_026267286.1:192489-194438 GCF_000697945.3 Frankliniella occidentalis | reverse complement strand
ATTCATTTAATATTTTTGACATCGTTCTTTGTAAATATTCTAATTGTTGTATAATTTGTTCAGTGTTTTTCAGAATTATATGATGAACTTTTTCATCCTTTGGGGATATAAAATCCGCCAATTTTCGGAATTTGTAGTCTATGCTTGGTGCTCGTCAGATCATGCGTCATCCCCATTTATCGAATTTCAAATTTTAAATAATCTTTTAAGACATATTTTTAAGCATCTCAATGTTACCTTTATTTTTGTTATCATGCGTAGTGGTAGGATTATACATTGTGTCTGATATCAATTTTCAGAGTCTTTAAATTATCGTATTGTTTACGTTAATATGTTTCGACTGTCGTGTAGAATACCAAGTCAAAAAAAGCAGCCGGTCGTCCCTGTTCTATACACGACCCATGCCGTGGATCCCATGGCATTCTCCTGTATTTTCTCTCTTTCTTGTCGTATTTATCAATAAACATATCAAAGCATCCTCTACTGTTGCCGCCCCTCCCCCTCTACGGCGCCGCGCTATCCCGTGCGGAGCGTGAGTATCGCTGGCTGGGGTATCGCCAGCCCGTACACTAATTTAAAACTGAAGTATGCAAACAGTAGACTCTATATGTGACGCACACGATGTGAAAGATGTTAAACATCGCAGTTGTACACTACACATTCAAATATGAGCACCACCACTACTGAGCCGAACACTTGTAATTCCTACACTGTAAATTAGTGGTGTCCAGCAGCTGGGCGACCTAAGAGGGCCCTTTACTTTGGGTGGGCGAAAACCAAGGTACGGCGCCGTATTAGAAACCCCTTGCCCGGGCCTCTCTGCGGGAAAAGGGTCCCAGGGTGCCATAACTCAAGGTGTGTCCTTTGTCCAACAAAAGTGCGACTTTAGTCGCAGAGCTGCTGGACACCTCAGATTTACAGTGCAGTAAAACTAAACTGTTGCACTAAGTGATTTTTTATCGGCCAACTATTGTGACGATAACGTAAAGCCAACAGCGATGGTTTTCGACAGTCAGACGATTATCGCTGCTCTATCGAATTTAAACTAACAGTCTGGTATATTTTTACCGATTCCACATCTTCATGAGTGGTTCCTCGCTATCATACGATTGGTAGTCGATAAAGATTTTGGTTTAAAGGCAAGCAGTTGGTTTAGCGATAAAATCACTTTTCTCATTTCGTATATCGCACTGTTAGTTCTGTAACTTTATTTCTACTGTTTTGCAACGCATGAAAATTTATGGCACTAGTGATCTCAAAAATACAGAGTTGAACAGTTTGCAACTCCAAAACTTGCAGCTGCAGACTTGTACGCGTTCACCGGTTAAACACTTGGTTTATCAGTGTACCGCAACTGTGCCGTTGCGGAAGGTCAGTGAGTACAGTTGGGGGCTATTACACATGGTCGAGCCATTTAATAAAAACATTTCCCAATTAAAAGGGGCAATTAGCGGGCTTTAAACCATTCTTTATTTGCGTATTATTTATTTATACTTTTGTTTTTATTGATTTCTTATGATTCAAAGACGCGTAAGCCTGAAGACTTATCTTGTCTGAGTTGAGATAAATGCAGACACAGGGAACCGCAAGATGTGGCGACAGCCGGCGAGCGTAGTGTCTCTGTCTTGCAGGCTGTTTGGACCAAGTGTCACGCACTCTGTGGTGTGTTTTTACGTGCATGGATGCCTTTAATTAGTAGAGTACATTGGTGGGGAAGGGTCTTCAAATTACACGGCGGAACAGTCACAGTCGAAGACAAACACAAACGTAAGTCAACTTTGTTGCAGAGAAGTGTCAAGTTATTATCTTCTCGATCATTTTCTTCTTTTCAAGTGGTGGGGGCGGGTGCCAGCGGCAGAGGTAGGCTCGAAGATAGCGAGCGTGAGAGAGAGAGAGAGAAAGAGAGAGAGAGAGACCGAGATGAGATGATGATGGGAGGAAGGGGGGGG
>NW_026267286.1:187939-192439 GCF_000697945.3 Frankliniella occidentalis | reverse complement strand
ATATGAGTAAAATTTTGAAATAAAAGGTGTGTTAACAAAACGATCTTATAACCCCATACTGTCGGCATCACTGCAGAAGGGCCAAGGGCCTAGGGTCTAGTATATACATTTTGTCACAAAATTTCATACCTCTAGTACTTTAGGAGTCATTTGGTAAATTTTGTCAGAAACATGGAACACCGGCTATGACATTTTATTTTGATTGAGGGGCTGAATTGCGTTAGTCTTGAAATGGGCGGTTGAACTACACGCCTTTCAAACTATAGTGTCGAGTTAAGAACTCGTCAATTTTCACAGTAAACCGAGGGTGACTTACATGAAATTACATTTTAAAAGTTTTAGGCAAGACCTCGATTTTTGTAAATAATGACTGCAAGTTGTTTGTTTGTGGCTCGGGAGTATCTTCGGCCGGCTGGCTGGGGTATCGCCGCTCCAATGGGCATCGCTAGCCGTTGCGGAAGGTCACGGCAGCGTATGGCTCGGCTCAACATGTGCTTGATTTTTTTCGCGGCTCAACACGTCATCGATCCATTTCGTAAAAATACGCCGCGATCGTTATTGGCAATTGGTGTTTTTTTCGAAAGTAAGCTTCTTGATATTGGTGATGAGTGCGCAGTGACCGTGTGTTGTTTTTAAAAGCACGGTAGCACTGAAACCATTTGCATACTTGCTAGAGTTTTTTTTTTTTTTTTTTAACAAAACATCCAAAATTTGAAAAATTAAACCAGAAAAACTCCCTTACACAAGAAAATGTGTCACAAGATAGCAGTGCAAACTTAACTCTTGCAGTTAAAAACGGAAACCTGAAAACATTCAGTTCGAAGTGCGCAACTTTACAGTTTAAACCTTATATGATTAGTTTTGCAATTTATAGTGTACTGCTGTTCCGTAGTATCACAGTTCAAAGTGTTAAAATTTTGGAATTTCCGAATGTCATTTTGGGTGTAAGGTTAATTTGCATAGCGTACTGGCAGCCAGTACTCGAGCAAGTTAATACAGCCCGACACCGTGAAAAATGTCCAAGTAAATTTACAATATGCACTCTAAATGTCAAGGGACAATTTTGTCCGTAGATTTGAAACGATTTCGTGCACATCCAGAAAGGATGCAATTTTGTTCCGTTGGACAAAATTGTGTGAAGCCTCACACAATTTGTCTAGTTTTAGGAACAAAATTGCATCCTTTCTGGATGTGCACGAAATCGTTGCAAATCTACGGACAAAAGTGTCCCTTGACATTTAGAGTGTGTTTTGTAATTATTATTTACAAATTTGTTGTAAGTTTGTCCCGTGGGAAAAAATCTTGAAGGGAGTATCGTATACCTATATTACTCAGACATCCTAAATTTGGCATAAGGTTTTGAAGTTCCTTTAGCGATAGCATATCTCTTCGATATACTTTTTTTGATATCGCATTCTGGCATATTTTCTGATATCTGACAGTGTGCAAATTAATCTTCTGCTGTGAGGTCGGTCACTCCGATCCAGGTGCGACCGACCACGAGCAGTTTCTTTCGTGGCTTTTAGCATTAGCGAGCAGTGTGATGTTGTCTCTCTCACTCTCTCATCGAGAGCTGCGACTGTCGGATTTAGGCGGTGCATCGCCTCCTGTCCAACACGCTCTTCATTCAGTTCCCAGCGAGAGCCCAACCGAAACGTTACGGGTTGCGGAGAGGCTGTAGAACTGCTGCGCCTTCTGAAACGTAAGTCAGCCAAGAAGACACAGTAGATCTATTTTCAAGTGGACGTAAGCCTTCGCGGCTAGAAATAAGATGTAGTGTTATGTCACTGTAAAAAACCCGAAAATTCAAATGTACACTGTTAAAAATATATCGAAATTTTACAGCTGAACATTTTACAGGCTTTTGGGAAAAAAACAGCTCTATCCGTAAAACACGATTTTGGTTGGAGCTGTAGTTTTACGAGGAATGCTGTAATTTATTGACACAGCTGTAAAATTATGGTGGCACTGTAAAATTACAGCGCGGTTGTAAAGTTATCCTGATTTTTACAAATCCACAGGTTTTTCGTGGGTAACTGCTTTGCAAAGTGCAAAAGTTGCAAAGAAAGTCCTCAAACGAGGAAAAAACTCACGATAAATGCATGAGAAACACGCAAATTATCATACCAAAACGGAAAAAAATAATAATATCCGAAATATTTATATGGCGGATTCTACAACCGATGTTGTAGTCTGACAGCTATTCTGTAATTTTACAGCGCTACCTTGAAAACGTAAAAAAGGTGTCAACGTTTTTTGGGTATCATGGCATTTGTCGTAATTTTACAACTGCGCTGTAAAAAATAGTTTACGACACCACTTGCCCCCAAAATTAGCTAAACATTTCCTGTAAAATTACAGACATTTTTTTAACAGTGTACAATCTGTTTTATGATTTACAACCGCAGGTATACATTTTCGAACGTTTAGTCGTAAATCGAACAACTTCAAGATTAGTATGTTATGAAGAGACCACCAATCGATTAGTAAGCTGAGCTACAGTGAGAAGTTTCGTGTCTGTGTGTTTGTCTGCACTCACGATCGCTAAAGAACAGATTAGCTTGGTACCAGAAATTTTAAGGGCAAATTACCATCACAAAGAAACCAGAACTGTATTGATTTTGAGCCGTCCAGCTCAAACATAATTGGCTAAGAACGGGCAATTTAAGAACAACTGTACGAATTTTGATTATATTTTTAGGGTTTTCGAAGGGGTAACTAGCTCGAGAGCCCTTGGTTGAAATTTTCTCTCTCGACCAAATTTAGATGGTTGGCTTTATGATGTCCGATTCGGGTGTCAACAACGCAGACCCAGTTAGATGTACGCCAGGCGCGTCGCAGCGTAGTGTATTGTGAGATATTGCGAAGCCTGTTACACAAGATGTGGTCTGGCATACATCTCCCTAGTAACTTCTTACTAATTTACAGCAATGAACAGGCCACAAAGGTGTCCCAGAAATTTTTGCTGTTCAAAAAATAATTCTTCTACTACTGCAAACTGTACAACTTTGTCTTTCCGTTATAGAGGTACTCTAAAATTCTTACCAAGAAAATATACTTTTTTATAATGCTCGAAAACGTACGCTAAAAAGACCCAGGACGATTTACTACACATCTCCTAGTTAAATGACTTCTAGTTATTATTACTAGAAAAATAGTACTAGGATTTTGGTGTTATGTACTAGCAGAGATAGAGTCACAATACTAGACGCCTACTAACTGGTTCTGGTGAAGCTTTATTCTCTGTATGCAGCTTTACACCTAACGAATTATATTATCTCTTTCTCACGCCCATCTAAATTCCCACCCCCCTTCCCCCCACTCCCTATCCCCGTATGGATTCAGTTTCTTAGCACGAGTGTGATAGGGTTCATTCTATCGGCATTGGGCGGTGTGCGCTTGACGGAGCTGGTGGAAGCTTAGCGCCCGCGATGCTTAGGGTAGATTGCACCACAGTACACAAACGCGCCTGACGCAAGATGTTACCTGTCAGGAGCTCTGCGAACTGGCATTGGCTGACCTTTGTAGTGATCGGTCTTAAGAGGGGCTGTTAAATTTTACCGGGGGAAAAAGGCCGAACCCTGCGTCTAGCAAACACCAATCATCATTTCGTTAAAAATCGACTATCCCTCCCTCTCCATCTATCTCACACACACTCTCACCCTCTCACTCACTCACTCACACATACACACACATCACTCTCATGCACAATTGTTTATGCATGCACCACTATTATCTTTAATACACAAACCGGGCCGACAAAGTTGCAAGTCCATTGGGCCGGTAAAATATTCCGCTACTTTATCGCATTAATCAATATAAAATGTCAGTCGGCATTTTTGGAGCGAGAAAACGCTGAGTATTTGTGCAACGATAAGGTATAAACAATTTTGTTAACAAATGGCAACGAAGTTTTTTTATATCATATTTCCTTTTTTTAATCAGCAAATGTTTGTTTATGGCAGCAAACAAATGCGTAAATATCAGAATACAGACGATCTAAAGGAGAGACCGATGCTCGCTCCGGCAGAGCGCTTTCTCGAGTCCAATTCGATCACTCCTGGGAGAGCGATCTTGTATGACGTTGCTCCTTTTACAGTCATTCGCTGTAGGGCTGGGCGGTTTTCCGGTTAACCGGTTTTCCGGTTCCTTTTTTTTTCGAACTGGCATGCCGGTTCAGAGATGGGCAAAAAACCGGTGCACCGAAAACCGGAAGAGAACCGGTTAACCGAAAACCGTTCGCGAACCGGTTAACCGCCGAACCGGTTCTGTATCAGAATCGCGGTTTTCCTTCAATTTCTAATTCTACTTTGCTTTGTAATAAGCGACAAATATATGAGAAAAAGCCCTAGAACAGACGGTTCTGTTTAAAAACCGATTTTTAGTGTGTAAAAACCGGGTTTTTGGGGAAAACCGGTTCGGGTGAAAAAAACCGGTTCAGGAAAAATCGTTTTTTTCGCCAATCGGTTAACCGGTTCGGAAAAAGGTTTTTTCCTGAAC
>NW_026267286.1:179661-180384 GCF_000697945.3 Frankliniella occidentalis | reverse complement strand
TGAATGGTTCTCAATAGGTTACCTCGGGCAAATAGAGCCTAAGCCGAAAATTTCGTTCGTATTTCTCTTTCTAGTATCTTCTAAGCCCTAGTTGCATTTTTTTGGCGAAAATTTAGTAAAAATGACCAAATGGTTCAATAAAGTTGTTAAAAAGGCTTCATATAGAAAAATTGTAAAGAAAGTACTCACTGAAACCACATATTTTGCAATGCACCACACCCTTCGTAGGGTTCTTGGTGCCCTTGATAATCTACTATCACGAAAAAGTTGGTTTTAGCATAAGAATCTGCCAAAATTAGAACCTTTAATAAATACTTTTCCCGAATATCGAATAGTTTCGTTTTCCTAATTTTGGAGTGATATGTCCATGATAGAGTAAGAATGTCAAGTTTTGGGACCACAAGGCCCTATCCCCGAATAATTTGCTATTAACTCGTTTCGGGTGTCGGTTCCGCAGGCCTAGGTATATGTGCGCCGTGCGCCAGGCGCGTCGTAGCGTAACAGTGTCTCGTGATGTATCGCGAAGCCCGTTACGGGTGACGGTCTGGCGAACATATAGCTAGTTTTATTATTTACATATCTTTTGATTACCTTGTGCGTGCTCCGCTTGTGCACATTTTAATACGGCAGCACGATAAAAATGTTGGAAGATTTTAGTGGGTATATTAAAAAAAAAAACACGCACACTCGAGGCCCCGCTCTGTGCTATATAGAGAGTCGAGG
>NW_026267286.1:174773-179611 GCF_000697945.3 Frankliniella occidentalis | reverse complement strand
TTTTTAGTGTGTAAAAACCGGGTTTTTGGGGAAAACCGGTTCGGGTGAAAAAAACCGGTTCAGGAAAAATCGTTTTTTTCGCCAATCGGTTAACCGGTTCGGAAAAAGGTTTTTTCCTGAACCGGACACCGGTTCACAATTTCCTGAACCGCCCAGCCCTAATTCGCTGGGCGTTGTAATAACTCCATAAGAGTGACCTTGGCCGAGATCACTCTAATTGAGCGATGTTTTCGTTAAAGCATATCACCCTCAATAAAGCGATGCAAAACCAGGTCGCTCTATGGGTGATGTAGAAACACGTCACTGAATTTGGGCGCGAAAGATGACTCCCACAGTTCACGGTGTCGTTGAACGCCGAAGTGTCGAGAGGCACCTGACATGGTCAGTATTTCAGTTAGTCAATAAATCAGTCGTCCCCGGCCGGCGTGAGGTTTGGATAGAGTGGCTCAACTGCATTAGTCGGACGGCTGGACTGCCTGCCTTTTCGTCAATACTGTCGAGCTCAAAACTTGTCAATTTTCACAGTAAACTGTAACTATGTAGGGTGGCTTACATGGAATTACATATTTAAACTTTTCATTTTTAAGTACGACGTCGATTTTCGTAAATGGTGTATGTCTGTAGGCTGTTTGTTTCCAGTTCTGGAGTATCTCCGGCCGGCTGGCCGGGGTATCGCCACTCCTATGGACACGAGAGGTCCCCCACTATCTAATTGGGTGTACAACAAGTTACGCAAGTACTCGCGAGATTCTGCAAGTATTCGGGGGTATTAAAGGTTATCGAGCACGAGCACTTAGCGAGTATTTTTTCATTTTTTCGCGAGTTGGCGCGAACTTTTCACGAATTATCGCGAGCATCCGCGAGTATCTTGCGAATATTTTTTCTCGAGTACAACGAGTTTTATAGTGGGGGACCCCTCATAATGCACAGTGCCTACCGTTGCGGTAGGCCGTGTCAGTGTTGGCGTCACGCGTGTGGCTCGCCTCAACATGTGCTCGATTTATTTGGTGGCTCAACACGTGATCGATCCATTTCGCGAGGGTACTCCGAGATTATTATTGGCAATTGGCGTTTATCCTAAAGTAAGTTTCTTGATGAGTAAGCGCACTAAGAAAACAAAATCTGTCTCCGCACTATCCGTAGGTGTCCAGATGGAAGCTTTTTCGTTGCACTATACGTCTAGCGCTGGGAGCTAAACGAAGCATCCCAGGCAAAGAAAATTTAGAGCACAAAGTTTAGTGCCCGGAAAGAAATATTTGTATCATTGCGTGCATTGCTTTTAGGAGCAGTGCAGCACTGTGACCATTGAAGTCATAATTGCTACAGATCACAACCAAAACATCCTAGAGTTAAAATTTTTCACCATAAGAAATCTCACAAGCATAGATAGCAGTGCAAAACTAAACTCTTGCAATTAAAACTGGAAACCTGAAAAATTTTAGTTTGAAGTACGTAACTTAACAGCCCGACACTGTGAAAAATATCCTAGTAAATTTACAATACACTGTTAAAAGCTTACGGTGAATTTCACTGTAGCTTACGGTGAATTTACTGTTGCCTACGGTGATATTCACCGTAGCCTACGGTGACATACACCGTGAAATTCGCCGTAAGCTTTTTACAGTGTATGTGGTGTCATTGGTACTTACAAAATATGTTGTAAATTTGTCACAAAATCTTGAAGGGAATATCGGATACCGATATTAAGTAGATATGTCAGACAAAACGTAAGGTTTTGCGACACTAATATGGTGGAAAGAGAGAAATTTTCGTTCAAAAGTAGCGATCTTATGTTCATTTTAAATAATTACAAATCCAGTTAGTTAAGGTGGCAAATAATGTCTCTGGTTTCGCTTTGATAATTTTTCGGTTGGTTTTCAAATTCCCAGGTTTTCCCGGTTTTTCCCGGGGCATTTTTACTTCCCGGGTTTTTCCCCAGTTTTCACGGTTTTTCCCGGAGCTAGACACCCTGTAGTAGCCAGCGGTGTGATATTTCTCTCTCACTCTCTCATAGAGAGCTGCGACGGTTGGATTCAGGCGGTATTTCGGCTCCTGCCCAGCACGCTCTTCAGTCAGTTCCCAGCGAGAGCCCAACCGAAACGCGACGGGCTGCGGCGAAGCCAACTGCTGCACCTTCTCAAACGTAAGTCAGCCAAGAAGACACAGTGGGACACCCCTTAATACAAGTACAATATATCAACACGAATCCGCTTGCCCCAGTATTTAAATTTTGAAAAAGAAAAGAGCCCTTGATTGCCACCAGAAATAATAGCATACATTTATTTTTAAGTGAACGCAAGCCCTTGTAGTAAGAAATGAGATGTAGTTTTACGCCAGTGTAAAAAAATTCAAATGTACAATCTTTTTGACGTCTTTCAACCGAAGGTATAAATTTTTCGAACTCAGAGCCATAAATCGAACAATTTTTGGATCATTATGTTATGAAGGGGCAACCTTCCTGAGATTTTCAGGGCAAGTTTGCATCTCAAAAAACAAAACTGAAAAAAGCCTTCCAGCTCAAAAAAAAAAAAAATGGCCAAGAACGGGCAATTTAAAGAGCACTCAAAAAAACTTCGAATTTCTGATTATATTTCTAGAGTTTTTAAGTGCTCTTAGCAATGTTGTTTTGATTTTTAAGAAGTTCCTCGGAAAAGTAGAACTTTGTTACCAAAATTCCTATTTTTGACTTTATGTATTCTTCGCTTAGAGGCTATAGAGAGCTTATCTCACGGAAATTACCCCAAAACAAATGAATGTTTCACGACCCCATTTATTTGACGGTCGCCAACGAGGTAATTTGTCAAAATTAAACCTTCGCGACTCTTTACGACACAACCTTTTGCCCAAACCGGGTGTCAGCGCCAGTCGCGTCGCAGCGTGCCAGTGTTCCGTGAGATATTGCGAAGCCTGTTACACGAGACGTAGTCTGGCGTACATCTACCTCGCAACTTACTAATCCACATCACAGGACAGGCCACAAAGGTACACACACAAGTAATTCCATTCAGGGACGAACCCTACGTCTAGCTAACAGAAGGAAAAGTCGGAACGCTTACGTGCAGAAAAACGGATCCATTTTCGGGTGTCGAGGTCACTCGAGTCTCGAGTGAGGATGCAGTCCCACGTGCGCTCTGGCAAGGAAGAGTGACCTCCCATCTCCATTTCGTTAAATCGACTCTCCCTCTCTCTCTCCATCTCTCTCTCACACCCTCTCACCCACTAACTCAATGTCATGCACAACTGTTTGTATGCATGCACCACTATCATCTTTAATACACAAACTTACCGACAAAGTTGCAAGAACGGTAAAACATTCCGCGACTTCATCGCATTATTGAATATAAAATTTCGGTCGGTATTTTTGGAGCGAGAAAACGTTGAGTATTTGTGAAACGGTAAGGTATAAACAATTTTGTTAATATTTGGCAACGAAATTGTTTATAATATTTTCTTTGCTTATAACAAAATGTTTTTTTTTAAGACAACAGCAAACAAATTTGTTGGTACCTGATAATAATTTCATTGTCACTTTACCGTTGTACAAACTCATCTATAGTAAGAAACGAAAACCTCGGTAAGAAATCTGAGACTGTATACAAAATAAATGCGTACATTTCACAGTACAGACGATCATTGAACGCCGAAGTGTCGAGAGGCACTGACATGGTCAGTATTTCAGTTATTCAATAAACCAGTCTTCCCCGGCCGTCAGCTCACGGCCCATTGGCTCACTCCACCATGGACGTCCTCATCGTCCTGCTCGGTGGGTTCCTCCTCCTGATCCTGACCACGCTCGCCCTCAAGAGGAAGGCCTTCGTCGACAAGATCAACGCCTTGCCGGGGCCGCCCAGCGTGCCAATCCTCGGCCACCTCCTGTACATCACCAAGCACAACTTTGGTAAGGGTGGCTGGCAACAGAAGAGACAGTACACGGCGATGTGTTAGTTTGAATAACTTTCTATTCCCATAATCGAAACGATAACGATAAGACAAGTGATTATTCCTACATTTTGTGCAATTGCAGAAGCGCTGGCCGCCGCAATAGAGCAGCAGACGAAATATCCAAACGGTTTTAAGTTTTGGATGTTCTGCTTCCCGTACGTGTTCCTCAACACTGTGGAAAGCGTCGAGGTACGTGGCTCTCACTCGTAGCACAAACTTACGAACTATCGGTGCGATTTACAAAATGAGAAAAATTATTCCATCACTAGAATATAATTTTGAATCAAAACCAAAACCTTTGTCGGCCAGCTATCACGATAAAAGCGACTAACCACTGATGTGGATTTAACCAAAACTCGATAGAGCTTTTCAGATTATACAGTCATTCGGGCCAGCAGCAGACACACACAAGTCTCTGTGGGCGCGTAAGCTTATTAGGACTTAAATACAGGTGATTTAAAATACCGAGACCAGATTGGATTATTTGTTTATACAAGTGTCGCAGTCAAGGTCACAAATCTGAACGTCACACTACACGGGTGGATAATCTCCCAGATTTCTTTAAAAAGTCGTGTGACCGGAGACTAGCGGGCTATTTACTCTTAAGACAGTTTTCGTGTCCTTATAGTGTATCCCTCTAAAAGTGCGTAACGATCCAAATAAACCTGTTCAGGTTTTTTTCTAATAATTTCTTTAATTGACTTGTCTTACAACGACGGTCCGCAGGCCGTGCTGTCGAGCGTGCACCACATCGACAAGAGCCCCGACTACTCCACGCTGCACCCGTGGCTTAGGTTCGGACTGCTGACCAGCACGGGCGCGAAGTGGCACGCGCGCCGGCGCCTGCTGACGCCCACCTTCCACTTCCGGATACTGGACCAGTTCCTTCCGGTGTT
>NW_026267286.1:164639-170387 GCF_000697945.3 Frankliniella occidentalis | reverse complement strand
AGTTTGTAAGTTGAAAATTTCGAGTGTATTTCTGACAATGTAGCTGTAGGCTGTAAATGAATATGACTTAAAACTATTTTATCACCCCTCAGGCCAGAAGTTCGCCATGATGGAGATGAAGTGCATTATCGCGCACATGCTCATAAAGTTACGCTTCCTCGAGGCGTATCCAGGATACAAACCCGAGTTAACCGGCGAACTCATCCTCAAATCCAAAAACGAGCAAGTTCTCTTGCGCGTCGAGCAGCGACACTGACATTCATACAAGGATGTCCACCCCCACCCTGGTCTGCCACGTGTACAGAACATATGATCGAGCCTTTCTGGTTTTCCTAAGTTTTCTTTATAAGCCTAATGGTCATCAAAAGATTTTTCTGTGTTTGTATACCGAAAAAAAAAGTTTGGTAGTCAATGCATATTTTTTTTTGGTCCGCCTGGGTTTTCTTTGGTTTTTCTGATGGTCTTCAGAGTTTTTTTTTAATTTTCTGGGTGGTCACCCAGTAGGGGACACCTTGTTTTAATATGATTAAGAAGAAACTCAAAAAACAATTGGATACATTTTTGAGAAGGAATCTATATTAAGTTGTATTTTTATTACCGGTACTGTGATATTTTACCCCGCCATCTGCACTGACAGCCAATGTGTGCAACTGGCGGGCAAATGCAATAAGTGCTCTACGATAGTATAACAGTGAGTTGAACACTTCAAAGTGTAAAGTTGAACACTTAAAAGTATAAAGTTAAAAATTTGAAGTGTTCAACTTCTTTACAACTTCTTGGCTGCTTATACCCAGCTTTGGACACTTTTCAGTGTTACACTTTTTCGTATGCAAATCTTTAGTCATCTTCTTTTATCATCTTTTAACATCTTAAAGTGTGACCAGAGAGTTGAACACTACCATGTGCATGTCAGTTCCACACTTTTTCTTTCAGTGTGTTCTATCTGTAAATTGAACGTATGAATTATGAACAGAAAAGATCAGTGAATGTGTACTGTTACAGAGTTGTTTGAGTTACTTTTGGAATAAACAATGCATATCCGCAAAAGGTTCTCATCCCCATCCCCTCGGCGCCACAACAGGCGCTGTGACTTCTTGTCGCGCCAAGTTTTAAGGCATGGGGTTCCCCTTGATGCTTGTTGCTCCATTGACGTGTTCCAGCGCCCTGTAGCGAGGCGAACAACTTTTTCCTCCAGAGTTAGAGAGAGAAGGGCGGCAGAATATGCCGGCCCATGTCCAACGAAGTTGGGGACCCGAGAAGCTAACTTTAAACGACGACTATATTGAGGAATATCGCAAGCGTGGCGATAAAAGGAGGTTTCCGGATTTTTGCTTGCCCGGTCCCGGTCCAGACGATGCGGCTTTCAAAGGGAAACACAACGAAACGAGTCGGCAAAGTTACTCATTTGTGGTTTAGATCGTTGATGAAAATGCATTTGGAATCAGAGAGCGAAGCCATTCTCACAGGTTAGCACAGAGGAACAACGCAACTAGGCCGGCTAGGCGATGCCATCACAGGCACCCTGACGGAAAAGCAACATGCGTATAAGAGGGCGGAGGGCGCGATAACTTGATGGACTGCGTGACGCTCGCAGACGCTTCCCGCCTGTTCGGCGACGACAGCAGATGCGGGGTGTCAAGTTAGCGATTGATTATCACCCCAAAAACAATGTTGCATAGAAAAACAAGAAAGTGGGCGCAGCTTGAACTTGGTTCCCATGGCCAAGCTCCGCCAGAGAGTAGCGCAGGACTAGGAAGGCCGCGGAGTGGCAGGAGTCGTCACTCCAGTGTCAGGCGCAGCACGCGGAGTGGTGCGCCGCACTGCCCTCCACCGCTTTCCCCCCCACCCCCTAATGCTGTCTCTCTCGCTCGCTCCAAATCCGTCTCCGTCAGCGCGCCTCGCTCGCGCCGCGGGCCGCGCGGGCCTGGAGAGGCCTGCAAACACAACTGATGCAGCGCAGCCAGGCGGAGGTGCGGCCCCGCCGCCCCCCGCCGCCCCCCGCCGCCCCCGCTCCCGGGGAAGAGTCATGGTGTAGCCAGACCGAGCCAGGCACAAAAGAAACCTGCCACGAATACACGTGTGTCGAACGGATGTCGTTATAACCCTAGTTGAAGTTGAAAGTGCAGCAGATGCATGCAGCTCGCTGCACACTAATGTGCATTCTACGAGTCCGCAGCACACTGGCTGGAGGCGTGGGGCTGGAGCCTGCCAGACCACTGCCACCGCCGCCACCACCACCAAACGGAAGACGCACCAGGCAGCCCTCCTCGTGGCCTCGGCCATGCTGGTGGTCACCCTGGCCGCCGTCATCGTGGTCCTCGGTCGGCGCGCTCGCGGCCTTGCCCCCCGCCCCCCACCTCCTGAGCGCCCCCTCTCCTGGCGCAGGGGGGCGGCTAGAGGCAGGGTGGGGGTTGGCGGCCCCAGAGCGGCGCGCCCCAGTCAGTTGCGGGCGAGGCTTGGTTGGCGTCGGGCACATCTCGACCCGCGGAGCGACCCGCGACCCGCGAGCGTGTCTCCTCCCGCTCGCGGACCTCGCGCCCGGCGCGGAGGAACCCCCCGGGTGCGCGCCACCCCGCCCCCGCAATAATCCCGCCCCCGCCGCACCCCGCCCCCGCCACGCCCCACCACACCGCCGAGCAACGCGACGCGACCGGTCGTGACTTTGTTTACCTGACTGAAGTCCCGCCAAAAGTTGCGGGCGTTTTCGGTTCACATGAACTTGAGTCGTTGGAACCCTCGTTGAAAGTGCACCAGCAGCAGGTCCGGGCGCCAGGCGCGCGCCGTCGCCGTCGCGCGAGATCCGCCAGGACGTCGAGACCCCCGACGACTCCGGCAACAGCGGGAGGTAGGGGCCGCTCGCCCAGCTGGCACGTCTGGAAAACACGACACACATTTTCAATGCACCGACGGAGCCATACCCTCCACCACGACATAGAATGCAACCCTTTTCGTACGCTTCAAAGTCACACCGTAAAATAAAAGTTCTGCAATTTAACTACTGCTTGCAACTGTCGCAGTGATTCACAAATTTAGAAACTGTAAATCGTAGGGGTAGGTGACACGTGACACATTCAAACTGTAGGATAAGAACGTTTACGAATTCCACAACAACGTCGGTTAGCTTTTTCTTTACAGTTAACTGCTCCTTCAGTGCTGTGCGCTTTAAAAAGTCCCCCTATCTCGGGCCTGTTGCCTTGCCGTCTTTCGCACCCTTGAAAGCTGAAGACTACACACGCTGTGACAACAAGGACAAGGCTCCGAGAAGACCCACCAGTGCAGCCGGCTCGAGGCGACTGCAAGCACCACCAGCAGCAGCAGCACCCTCGTGGGTCCAGGGGGTGACAGGGGCAACGCGCAGCAAAGGAAACCCGCCCGACCTTCCCACCCACTGCAAAGGAATCTCAAACAGCCCGCGACAGGCCGAAAACAAAACCAAGCAAGCGAAATCAGTTGGAAAAATCAAAATAAACCCAGTTGTGTGCCTGACAGAGGTTGGCTATGAGTCCCCGTGTAGCAGCACTGTAAAAATTCTTTGTCATGGGATTTTTTGTCACATGATTAGGTTTTTCTCGTCACCGTGACGAGAAAACCCATGATGACACCCCCTGTTCTGAAAATTAGCCATGGTGTTTTCGTCATATAGTGACAAAGAATTTTTACAGTGAGGGGCAGCGGGCTGACGTGGCTCCAGTGAGTACACCCGTGCCGTGTCGCCAGCAGATAGAGAGCTTGCGGTTCATGTGTGTGCGTGCACGTGTGTGCAAGTGTGCGTGCACGTGTGTGTGCAGTGCATGTGTTTGTGCACGTGTGTGTGTGCACGTGCGAGTGCGTACGAGTGAGTACCGCACAGTCAGCTCACGGCAAGCTGCTGAGCCCGTGAGCGTCGGGCCTAATGAACTGGGCGCCACACACGTCGCCACCCCCTGTTAAGTGGCGGCGACACGTGACACGTTCAAAAAACACTCAAAATATATCTTTGGAAACTGCTGTTAAAAAAATAATCTTTTGGTAACATCTTTGATACACAGATAACTTTGTTGGTTGACGGGAACGCTGTCGTAAATTTACGAAACCAATGTTTGTCTTGCTCTCAGCGAGAGATTTAAAGTCGATATAACGACCAAAAAAAATAAAAAATAAATAATGTCATAACGCACACTCTGACTGGTAAGCGTTATCCTGCTTTGCTAAACTTTTCCCTGTAAAACCTGCAATTCTATTTTCATCGTAAGAAAAAACTGGGAAGGGGAGAGGCAACTTACTAATAGTTATATCGACAAAAACCCCATATGGCATAGCACAGCTGCGATCCACTATGTGTAAGGGAACCTGAGTGGGATGCGTCTGCACCCACGCTACCTACATCAGGCAAACTGTCACAAAAACCTGCAAATACAACAACGGGCGGCTGCAGTTGGAAGCCTGGAAGATGGGCAGGCAACACATCCCAGGCGGCTCGCGGTTGCAATATTGCTGCCCTGAGGCTCGCGGTGCCCCCCCCCCCTCCCCCTCACGTATACACAGCTCTATACTTAGGCGAACGGCTCGCCTAGCCGCAGCACAGAGTTCTGTTTGGATTCGCTCGACTGAGTCTGGCCAGCGCGGCCGCCAACCCGGCCAGGGAGGCAAAGCGACCCGGCAAGAAACTAATGCTACTCTACGCGGCGTCAAACCGACGTCAGTAAATTAATAATGCCCCCATTAATTGTTCACCTGTAAAACTTAAATTCTTACGTCGTTCCTGAATTTATCAAATATTACACTGTGAAGAATATCGTCGTAAATTTACAACTTTTTTGTAAGCTCGAATTATAATTTAAGTTGTACATTTTACGAGAGCACCTTTTTATAATCGCGAATGCATTTTAAGTCGCTGAAAACGCAAGTGTATGAATGTCGCACGCTTGAAGGTGTGTAAATATTCATTCGTACACTTAGGGGGGGGGGGGTAAACAAGTGAATTCCTTAGGAAAAATTCACACGTTTACCCCTGTAAGTGTACGAATGGACATTCACACACTTGCGTTTCCAGTGCAGCATGTAATTTTACGATGACAAATTGTCATTTTACAACTTGCGTCAAGGAAAATTTTCCTGTAAACCTTTGAACTATTTTTCGTAGTGTTAATCATTAAAACTGTGCAAAATGTTTGAACGTTTGAGAAAAAGGGGGGAGGGGGGAATGGGGTCACATCATGAACTTACGGTAAATATCCATATGACGTTGCTACCTAGATTCGGGCCAAAACCGACTATAGCACACGATGCCGACGATTCGACATCGAACTGACGGGCACCATTTCCAGCACGGGACACGGCCACGTCGCAGGACGAGTTGTGGACGGGGGCTGCGCGGGTCAACTGAAACTACTTGGGCGAACACAGAGCGCGAGGGGTGCGGGGTCCCGGCGCCGCTCGCTTAGCGTCCAAATCAGCGTCCCTGGCGGCGCCCTCCTGGCCGGAGCGAGTCTGTTTGCGCCCGCGGGGCACAAGCGGTGCGGGTGCGGACCGCAACGCTCACCCGCACTCAATTAAGCACCAAACCAATACATACCAACCACCGCTTCGTTTACACGGCGCGCAAACACAATTAATGAAACCCCGAAAAGAAAACCGGAAAAATTAATGAGGAAAATAAAATTCAGGCGCGCCGTCGCGCCCTTTCTGTCGGACCTTAGCGAGCGCACCAATCCCGTGCGATGAGTTTGGCTTGCGCTCCCTCTATAATGACAGCACGTCTGTGACCCC
>NW_026267286.1:162723-164589 GCF_000697945.3 Frankliniella occidentalis | reverse complement strand
CTGCTGACCAGCACGGGCGCGAAGTGGCACGCGCGCCGGCGCCTGCTGACGCCCACCTTCCACTTCCGGATACTGGACCAGTTCCTTCCGGTGTTCAACCGGAACGCGACCGTGCTGGTGAAGAAGCTGGCAGCAGAGGGTGGCCGCAAGGCCTTCGATGTGGGCCACTACGTGCACCTCTGCACACTGGACACCATTTGCGGTGAGTGCCCACACCGTGTAGCAATGTGACTCTGACACCTTTGTAGGCGCACTGTTAGAAAAAACCACGGAAAAAACACAGAAAAACTATGGTCAATTTTTTGCCCAGAACGTCCGTACAAATCTGTGCTGAAACCACAGAGTCGGTACGGAATCAAAGGTACAGAAAACCACGGAGCTTCTGTTACAGAAAGTCTGTGCTTCTCCGTACACCTGCCACAGAATTAGTACGGATATTTTCTGTGGTTTAGCCATTCTTTTCTAGACCAAGCATTATTAGTTGAATCGTCGTCTGTGTAGGGTACTTTGATACCCAAAGTGAGTCAAAAATTCAATTTCGTTGGCGCCTTAGCACAGGACTGCGGCGGGCGGGAAACTATTTCCCATTTGCTACGTATCAGGTTGGGACACTACATGGTGACCAGGACGGAAGTGATCAGCGAGAGCTAATGTAGAATGCCATCTAGCGGCGTCTTCGGATGCTTTACCACTGAGAGACAGTGCCTGTTACAGATGGGTCCGCACCCCTTGAATGACAGACTATTTATATGACGGAAGCAATCTGTACGATTCTGTTCTGTGTTTTCTATGATTTTGAAGTACAGACTTCTGTGTTCACAAAATAACTGAAAATTTATGTAACAGAAGCAATCCGTACACCTCTGTTGGAAATTTTTCTGTGGTTGTCTGTGGTTTTTCCACAGATTTTTTAACAGTGCGTGTGAATTTGCAATGCTATAAGCCCAACCATGAAAATTACGAGGAATATTTTTAAACTTTTTCTTAATTTTCGTCTTTGAGTGCGAATAGAAATTCACACATCTTAAATTGTGCGACATTCACAAAACTAAGGTCAATATGAAAGTAGCGATAACGCGTCTGGCAGCTCAAAATTATTTGTCCAAATTTCCCTCTGTCACCCTCATGCCGATTCCGACACATATTACTATTTGGCTCTCAATCATCTCTTTTCCGAAAATAAAATGCAAAATTTCAGTAAAAATACTGACAAGGGAACCTTTTCAGGTGTAAATCTCCGATTTTGTTGAAACTTGGAAAATTTGAAGGTTATCTATGTAGAAATCGGATGGCACTTGAAATTTTTCCTAAACCTGACATTTAGTTTTCCCCTATAAAAGGTAGGAGTAAGGTGTAAGAAAACAATATTTTTTGAAAAATGTAAAGCCGTATTCTAAGGGGTAACTCGTCAAAGTAGCGCCCTCTGGGCCAAAATTTTGTCCGTTTTGCTCTATTTTGAACCGTTAAAGCGGTAGAGGGATATTTGGGGCAAAAAACAGTGTCAGGCTTAAGTAAACCCCTAGTAAATGTTAAGTTTAGGAAAAATTTCAATGGCCATCCGACTTCTATTATAATAACCTTCAAATTTTCCGAATACCAACGAAATCGGAGATTTACACCTGAAAAGGTTCCCTTGTGAGCCTCATGCAATTTGTGCACGCATGCGCATTGATAAACTACACAGACGCCTTGGGGACAAAGCTCCAGAACCTTTGGCGAGTATTGCTTGAGAACATTGTCGCTAATCTATCGTCGTCTCGTCTCCGTCCCCCAGAGTCTGCAATGGGCACGACCGTCAACGCGCAGGAGGACTCCAACTCGGAGTACGTGCAGGCGGTGAAAACGTGAGTACCAGGCGACCGATTG
>NW_026267286.1:154578-155468 GCF_000697945.3 Frankliniella occidentalis | reverse complement strand
CCCCCTCTCTCTCTCTCTCTCTCTCTCTCCCTCCCCCCTCTCTCTCTCTTCTCTCTCTGTGCTCAAAGGGCATCATGATAACGGGAGAAAAGACGAAAAGAAGCAGCAGGACAAACCGCGCGGCAATTCATCTGCCGCAAAGGTAAAGGGTCGGTAGGGGGAAGGGGGTTGGAGTGAGTGGGCACACAGCAGTCGCAGAAGGGGTAGCGGCAGCGCTTCGGATCGTGACCGGAAGTGAAGTCGTGCCGCGTGACCGGAAACGTGCTCGCTTCGGCCCGCGGTCCGTCACGGTCGATCGCTTATCGACACATTTTCCTTTCACCTGAGCGCCCAATTACTCCATCATTTTTGTTTTTAGGGGGGAAGCGGCGGCGGTCACTTTAGATTCACTCTAAATGCCACAGCGACACCAGAGACTGAAAGGCACGCAGTAGCACGGCCGCCCGTTCTCGGACGCACGCATATCTCTAAGGCGGTAAACTGCGTGTCTTTCGGAGCGCGTCGCTCAACGGCAACGGCGTGCCTTCCGGTCTAAGGTGTCGACATTGGACATTGCCGCTTTGTAGGACAAAATATTTTTGTGGTCCATTTTGACATTTTTATAGAGTACCTGCTAAATTTTTGTCTCTTCCTGGTTGGAAAGTAATACGACAAGCAGTGTTTCCCAACCGTCACTGCCGTCCGCTCCAAGTCTCGTTGTTCCAGTTTGCGTCGCCGGGCGTCACGAGCGGTTAGCTCTAATTGGTGCCCCCCACCCCCCTCTTAGTTTGTTCACACATTTGCTCGGATGACAGAGAGCTGGGAGACCCGACTATCTCTACACACTGACCACTGACCACGCGAGTGACCAATTATTTCAATTAGAAGCTGTGCAATTTCTAAAAAAAAAT
>NW_026267286.1:148295-149178 GCF_000697945.3 Frankliniella occidentalis | reverse complement strand
CCCCCCTCCTCTCCCTCTCCAGACTAATCATTAATAATAATTTTGCGGGGCAAGCTCGAGGACGACAAGCAAGCAGGAGGAGCACGGTGTATAGTTCTGTGGGTCCTGCATACGCAGCGAAACGTGCAGCGCGCGACCAGGGGGTACTCAGCACCAGACAATATTTTATACAGAGCGATACAGAGTTACTCGGCATTACACTTAAATACATGGTCAAGTACACAGTGTGTACTACACACTGTCTCTTGCATACATTAACAATGATAATGTACACACTACCTCTTGCACACGTGTAGGTATTCAATAGCTAACGCAAACCTATACACGCTTGGGTTTCCCTAGCAGGGTATTACGGGAGTGAATACGCCCTTCGGGTGGGGCACAGGGCTCCGCCTTCTGCCTGTTGCTGGGGCAGACGGGGCCCTGGCGAGGGCCAGAGGGATTCCAGACCCTCCGCCAAAAAATGAAAAGAAACAGACGGGGAAAAAAGGCAGGTTTCGGAGTGTTAACACTCAGACTCGCGCATGCCATAACTTACTACTGTGATGACATCGCCCGCGTGAAATAGAAGTTCCAGTTGTACAAACGTAACACGACCTGCTACACCGCGATAAGTTACGGTGTAACAACTACGCAGAATGAAATAAAACACAGTTGCGCGTAACGAAACGGTCGCTGGTGAAAGTTCCATAATTATAAGTGTGCTGTAGGGCAAAGATAACCCCTCGCAACTTTTCTATGAGGTTGTTTGGCCTCCACCAGATTAGTCAAAGCTCAAAGCACTTCGAATAAATTAATTCAAATCGCGACCACATCTCCCGCTCCACCTCATTTCTATTAAAAATAATAATGGCGGGCAACGAGAAAAGAAACACACTTCACC
>NW_026267286.1:145202-147780 GCF_000697945.3 Frankliniella occidentalis | reverse complement strand
GGGGAGTGAGTGAGAGTGAGTGAGTGAGTGAGTGAGTGAGTGAGTGAGTGAGAGTGAGTGAGTGAGTGTGAGAGACAGTGGCGGCGCCAGGCGCCACACACTCACACCTATTAGTGGCCCATAGTCGTCCGGTTTTATGAACCATAAGTCCAACACGCCCGGGCGAGTTATAAACCGAGTGATTTACCGGGCGTGGTGGGGCGTGGCGGGGCGTGGTGGGGCGTGGCGAGGCGTGGCGGGGTGCGGCGCGGTGGCGGTGGGCGTGGCGTGGCGCAGGCGAGGGTTGAACATTATCGGCCCGCTGTCCGCTGTGCCTTCACGCGCCTTTCAGCGCCACCGTCTCCCCCTCCCTTTCCCCTCACCCATATTCCTTTCACCTCAGAACCCCGCGGGCCCCATGGCAGCAGGGAATAAAAGGGACCATCCAACCCCGCCCTGCGCCGCGCGCGCCAGCTCTTTAGTACAGGAGCAAGACGAAATTCGACAGAAGTCCGACGTGCCTCGTAAAGCAGGATACTTTATCGAGAATGAGAAGGGAAACATCTCGGCGGGAGGGCAGTCCTCCTGCAACTGCTCCTCCTCCTTCTTGTAGAGCTGGACGATGAGCGCGGAGTCCGCCGGGGAGGAAAAACTGGGGACCGACTTAAGCCAGATGAAACTGTTCGATTAGAAACTCGTACAATACGCACTTTAAAAGTCTTCCGAAGAAGCTCTTTTCGCAGCTTACGATGAATTTTAAACCTACATACGTAGAAAACAAGGTTTGATTTGTAATCGAGGGGGTATCCCCACTCAGGCAATAGTCGGGTCGCCCGTCCGGTAATAGTTTGGTAATAGAGGTAATAGAAAGGTAATAGAGGTAATAGAGAGGTGTAATACAAACATATATAAGGAGGATTTGCCAAATAATTGAATCCCAAGTATAACATAGGTACCCACACGTCAAGTTAACACGAATTAGTTCATTTTCATCATTTTCAAATTGCAATTTTACCAGTATTAAGTATCGTAAATTTTCAGGAAAAAATATGTCACAGTCCCAAAAGATGAGCCTATGACATTAGCAAATTTGATAGTGTGTTTTTTTTTTTTGTGAATGCTTTTTGCGTTTGTTTTGAGTTGAAAATGAAGATTTCTTTTCGCCAAAGCTTCCTCAAATAAATATTCATCAATGAAAAATAATCTTAGGTTTACGGGAAAATTTTCCACTTTGCGATGGTCGTAATATTACAATTTGAAATTGTGGATAATTGACAAGTACTTCGTATCGACTTATTGGAACTGATCGACAAGCACGAATGGGGTGTGGCAAATTTACAACATGTTTCCGTCACTAAAATTACGCGAGGATTTTTTCAGAGTGATGTGTTTTCGCGGAGCGGGGAAGGGCCTCATGAATGTATGGACGCAATTAGCCGCGAGGCCGCGCTGCACCTACCGACCCGCGGCGGCGCTTTCTGCATGCCGCCCTCCCGACGTGCAAATAGGCAGGGGAGGCTGTGTGGCGGTCGCGTTTCCACCGCCAAAAAAAATCCTCGTAATTTTACGGTTATGTTTTTTCATTGAAATTTACAAAATATGTTGTAAATTTATGACACCCCAATTTTGCTTGTCCATAAGTTCCAAAAATCGACAAACTTTTTGTAATTTTACAATGTTAAATTGTAATTTTACGACACGCTTCGAGGAAATGAATTTCCCCGTAAGACCTGCAACTATTTTTCACAGTGGTGCCGACCATTTGCAGTCGTCTTCGTTCCCGCCTACGAGCCGGCCCCGGGCGAAACGCAAATTTCCTCGAGTAGAAAATTTGGAGAGAAAGTTGCAAAAGCCAAATGCATTCTGCTGTAAGGTATAGAGCGTCCCGACCACCCCCCAAGGCCCGGGTGTCGCTGGTGGTGGCGGAGTCAGACAGAGGGATACAGGGCAGGAGAGGGTAAGGCAGGAGAGAGACAGGGCACGGAGACAGGGATAGGGCAGGAGCGACAGAGAGCTTACCTGTTGCTCCTGTATTTTATGCGGCGCGCCAGGGTCAAAGGCTCTTTGATTATTATATTATGCAGCGTGTTCCATTGCCCTTGGGGGGGGGCGGGGGGGGAAATACTCGGGGTATAAAAAAAAAAAAAAAAAAAAAAAAAAAAAAAAAAAAAATTATACACCGAAAAAATATTGAAAGAAAAACTGAACAGTGTAGCTCGTTCGTATCCCTTTTTTTTTCCTTTTACACGATTGCAGATTGGACACGCAATGCCGTCAATAGATAACTTGCTCCGCAGTCAAACAATGCGAGTCGACGGCGAAAAGAAAAACCGATATCGTGTAACTTTGTGACATAGAGACGCAATGATAGTCGGCCCGCCTCTCTCTCCTCCCAGATTGACAAGATCAATAATAACCCCCAAACCGAAAACGTTTCAACTACGTACTTTCCCAAGTCCTGCTCCCCGTGTGCTGATACCACCCTTCCACACTATCGTCACTCACTCGCCCAGCGGAGCGGCCCTGCGGTGGTGTACGCTTCTCAATGTGAACGATGACTAATGGCATTACGGCTCTTCATCTCCTCCCCCCAACCCCC
>NW_026267286.1:144085-145057 GCF_000697945.3 Frankliniella occidentalis | reverse complement strand
TTATATTATGCAGCGTGTTCCATTGCCCTTGGGGGCAGCCCTGCGGGAGGGAGAGAGAGAGAGAGAGAAGGGGGGGGGGGGGGGGGGGGGGGGGGGGGGGGGGGGGGGGGGTCGATAAGCTCGAGTATGATAAAAGAACATACCCCAAATGAAAGTGCAAAAAAAAAAAAGCGCCAGCGTAAAGTATAAAAGGCCAAAGTTTTCTTGCGCCCTTGTAAGAAATAGTATACAATTCCAGCAGCGTGGGCATGAGCCCCCGGTGATGATGTGAAAGGTCCGACCTTCTAGCCCGCTACGTCCTAATATATCTTTATCATCATTTTACACATAGTTGTAAAAAAAAACAAAAAAAAAAAAAAAACACGACACACAATAATGGGGGAGGCGTTAGAGCCTCTGAATGAGCAAAGTTTTAACGCATTGGCAATGAGCGACGGGCTCGGCCCGAGGAGTCTCGGGGTAAGAAGGCAGGGCCCGACCGCCCCCCGCCCCTACCTCGTTCAACCCCCTGGACAGCACCCAAAGACATTAGCAGGCAGTAGTAATAAAAACGAAAGCGATCGCCGCCTGTCTGCGCCATTTTGTTCCAACCAATTTCCGAGCTGCGTCTGAATCGTGGTCGGAATATCACGCGACGAAATCTGTCGCAGAATGACCACTTCAGGCGTAATGGACACTAATGGCTATTCAGATATGGCTTTTTACAGATTAGAATATAGGGCGGTGAAGTGCAAAAAAAAAAAAAAAAAAATCCTCTGGTATCCTTTGACGGGAAGTTTCGTTCGGAAATCGTTCTCTAACATGATACGCGTGGGTGCAGCCCTCCCCAAAGCCAAGCCACCTGCCTGCGAGTTCCAAGGGCAATCCAAGTTTGTGGAAACTAAAACGACGAAAAAACAGGAAATGTTTGACAGGAATTTTGTATATATATGTATCCCGTGTCGCCACAGGTGGCGTCGGATGGGCCGGGGA
>NW_026267286.1:141408-144000 GCF_000697945.3 Frankliniella occidentalis | reverse complement strand
CTCTCTCTCTCTCTCTCTCTCTCTCTCTCTCTCTCTCTCTCTCTCTCTCTCTTCCTCCCTCTTTTTTTCTTCTTTTTTTTCCTTCTTTTGCTCCTGCTCCTCTCACGCTGATCGTAATCCATCTCCAAGCGTTTTCGCCGCCAGAGTTCGTCCTCCGTCCTCCTCACAGACACAATGGAATAGCCGCCATTTGTCACGAAGGCTACCATTTTTCCCTTACCGCGAAAATAAGAGGCCCCTTATTCCCTCTTTCCAGGTTTTTTGCGGTCGTGATTACGCCGACAAAACACAGAGTTGGGGTCATCGCGATGGCATAGCAGCGACTAGGACCCTTCTCATTCATTCCGAGGGGGCTGGGATTTTGTCGTCACGCAGGTGGTGGTCTCGTGCGTCTGGTCGGAGCGGGTCGGCCGAGCTGGGCGTGGCGTATTGGGCCTAAAAGGGTGTGGCGGGTCGCGGCGGGGCGTGGTGGTAGGGCGTGGTGGGGCGTGGTGGTCGGGGGCGTGGTGGACAATCGAAACGACGGGCGGCCTATATCGGCCACGGCTGGCAGTCGGCATGACATCGCTGATCAGGAGGAAAGGCGATCGATGCTGATTAAGTGGAGGAGACATGACCCCCCCCCCCCCCCCAAACACACTTACCATAACGCATAAGGTTACTACACACTTGTCATTCCGATGCTGTGGACCTAAACAACAGCCTTGGGGAATGGATTACCGACAATGGGCACACTATTATTCGTACGAGCGCAGGCACTGCAGAAAAAAAATGTCTCAAAAAGAAGATTGCACAGTTAAATGACTATGAAAATATTTTTTTTTCAACTGCGAACTATACAACAGCGTTGAAATATACCAGCATTTGTTTTGTGTTAAAATCGTTCGTAACTTTGCAAACTTTTCATCAAAGTCGTTCGCCAGCTACAAAACAAATGCTTTTGCATAATTCAAAGCTTCCAAAACTTGTTTGTCTATTAAGAGTTCACATTGCAGCCAGGAGAAGAGATAAAAGTGCGCCATGACATAGTTTGTGTACAAACTAGGCCATGGTATTCTCTTTTTTCAAATTAAAAATAGAGGCAAAAATTACAGATGCATGACCACGCTTGCCGGTCACCTTCAAATGCCACGCCTTCAAACAAGACAACTAACAGGCCCCTGTCACCTTCCTTTCGCGGTGCGTTGGACCAAGCAGAAGCTGCTTCACTACTCCGACCTCCTTCGTCTCTCCTTTTCTCTTTCTCTCTCACACACACACTCTTCTCCTCTGCTGCAGTTTCATCAAAGTTTCATAGCCTCCCTCATTGCTCGACAACTTTCTCTTTCTATTCGAGCTTTTACCGTGGTTGGCCTCCCCCTCCCTAGTGTCTCTCTCTCTCTCTCTCTCTCTCTCTCTCTCTCTCTCTCTCTTTCCCTCTCGAGCAGTGTTGTTCCACCACGACCCCTTTGTAGGGCGCGCGCCAGCAGCAGCAGCAGAAGGCATTCATCAGTCGAGCCGACCCGCCGCCGCGCTGCTCGACTTTTTGCCGAGTCGCGTCGTCGTCGTGAAGCGCTGCCGAATTTTTCATGTCGCCAACCCTACCGTGTTTGCGCGCGAACTCTCTGACCTCAGGCGGATCCCTCATACTGGCGGGTCAGACACATCGCGTGCTGACCGCAGAGATAGAGAGAGGGAGAGAGAGGGAGAGGGAGAGGGAGACAGAGAGAGAGGGAGAGAGAGGGAGAGGGAGAGGGAGAGAGAGAGAGAGTGGGGTGGCGTGCCAGAAGGACCACAATGCGACCACTGAGCGCCCGCTCTGCCGGCAGAACCGCGAACTGGGCGATTAAATGGCTGCAACGCCCTCCTCCTCCTCCTCCTCCTCCTCCTCCTCGTCGTGGTCCTCGCGCCATTTACTCCTCATTCATTATGAACGACGGTCGCCGCCATGGCGCCGACGAGACCACCAGGCGTACGCGTAAACCCACCCCCAGGACACCGACGAGTAGCAGGACGAGCAGGCAGCAGGCCGACGACCATAACCTCTGAGACTGCTGCTGCTGCATGCCTGGAGAGAGGGAGAGAGGGGGAGAGAGGGGGAGAGAGGGAGACAGAGGGAGACAGAGACAGAGAGATGAGGGTCGTGGGTGTGGGTGCGCACACCCGGGCACTATGCGATGAATATTGTATGCCCCCTAAAGACACAAGTAGCATCCTGAGCCGGCCTGACGCGACTCAATATTCTAGCGCTATCTATCCACCGAGCTATACTCGCAGATCGCCCCAAACCGAACTAGAAGCTCCGAGGTAGAAGGGGGAGTGGAAAAGGGACGGGGTGAGTTGAACACCCACCATCCCACTTTTTATTTTCTCCGACCGATAGAGGCCAATCGACTCAAACCGAATTGGAGCTTCTTTTATTCCCTTCCGTGCCTGCCTGCCTGCCTGCCTGCCTGCCTCTCTCTCTCTCTCTCTCTCTCTCTCCCGAGGACCAGTGTTTTATTCCGTGGAACCCACTGTAATGTATGGGTCGGGCGTCAGGTGGTGCATCGGACACCTCGCCCAACTTGCACCGCACCTCTTCCTGGCACAGCTCTCTTTCTGTCGCCCCTT
>NW_026267286.1:137906-141041 GCF_000697945.3 Frankliniella occidentalis | reverse complement strand
CCCACACACAAATCGCAAGGTGAACTGCCCTTCCTGCTGGAGAGGACCCCGCCTCACTAACTTAACGCCTCTCCCCTGTACTGTCTAGTCTTTGCAACACCTCATTTAATTTCGCCTGCAAAACCTGTACTATTTTTACGATGTCTACTGGTGCAAGGAATAACTTGCAGTCCAGACTTTCACGTTTTCGTCGGGTCGACACGCGTTTTTACACCAGTAGAAAAATGGTGCTGTCTGAAAGCCCTTTTCAAAGGCTCTGCTGGCCCCAGAGCTGCTCCTTGGGCAAATGTAGTTCCCTCACAGAGCCATTAGTAAGTGCGGTAGCACTTTGAAAAAGAGCGCCCTTGTTTTTCCAGTGAATAAGGTATTACGGTGAGTTATTCAAGTGTGTTGCGCGGGTGAGTAGCCCCTCGCCCCCCCCCCCACCCCCCCATGCCCCCATGCCAGTCCTGTCGCGGACGTTTAGCGTCTTGCTGTTACACATCCATGCGCCAGACGTCACCAGTCGCTTTAGCGCCATGGGCGGGAGAAGGAGGGGGGAGGATCTAAATGAGAAGGCACCCGCCACCTGCCTTGTAATTCACGAAAATGCAGGGAGAAGTGGCAGCCGCCTCCCTCCCTCCCTCCCCCCCTCTCTCTCTCTAACTCTTCCGTCATGAAGTGAGTAATCTCATAAACATGAACAAGGATGGTGACGTCTACATACAATCCCTTTTTTTTTGGGGGGGGGGGGGGTAAAATTATGCTGGACACAATCAAATTTAATTTTGCATGATTATTTTTCTTTAATCAGGCTCAGAGCAATAAAGATGTAGCCGAAATTTTTTCCCTGTCTCCCAGAGTGTGGCAAGTTGAAAGGGTGCGATGCGTGCATTAGAAAACACACACACACACACACACACGCACACACACACTCTAACTAGGGCAACTAAAGTTGCTCATCGGCCACAAAATAACCCAACTGAAAGTTAGTTTTAATACGTGACACCGAGAAGTGAGGAGCTGCTCGCCCCGACAGACAGGCCGGGTTTGGGTCGGGGCCGGGCCGGGCGTTGCAGGGCAGGGCAGGGCATGCTGGGCGGGGCGGCGCGGCGCTCGCTTTGGTCGCCCGGGGCTGGGGGCGCACTAGGGGGGATGCTCTGCCTCGGCTCTGCCGCAACTTCTGCCGCGCTTCTCTCGGTCTCGTTCCGTCCCAGCAGCCGCCCGCCCCTCCACCCCCCCCCCTTTTCGGCGATGATTTCGCACTGCATATACATTATTTTCCCGCAGTGCTGTACGACGCGCCTGTGCTGTGTCGTGGCCGCCAACGTGCTCTCCGTAAGAGACTAAGGCGCGAGTATCACCGAACTCTGATAATTACCCAAGCGTGCGTGCTTGGACGCAGTACCTCCTGCATACGCACGTGTTCGCAGGAGGTACTGTGTACTCGATCAAATATGCAGGAGGTAGTGGTCAAGAACACACTAAAACCTCTATGCATTTCTGGAAGAGATTAAGTGTGTACTACTTTAAGTACACACTACTTCATGCATACTTGCCAAGAACACACTGCCTCCTCCATACTTGGAGGCATGCAGGAGGTAGTGCACTCAGTTACACACTTGGGTTTCCAGCGGAACAAACCGGCAAACGTGTGGCCCCTTCGGCAGCTCTCTAAAGCTACTTTTCGATGATGGTGTGGTAAGCTGCTATGGGGCGTTTGTACTGGAGTTACTCCGCGCGTTTTCTACATTCGACCATTTTTGTCCCGCGCCACGCCCGACCCGACTGCTGTGGCACTGTATGGCGCTACTTACGGACGGCAGTCGCGTATTCAATGTAAAGTTTCCAACATTGATGGAGCCACGTGCGGGCGGGCTGGGACTGGGGGTGGGAGTGGGGGTAAGTTAGAGCGAGACGGAAAGATGAGGTTTAGAACTGAGGTTGGAGTCAGAGAAAGAGAGAGAGAGAGAGAGAGAGAGAGAGAGAGAGAGAGAGAGAGAGAGAGAAGGGGGGGGGGGGGTCCTAAACCTAGCGCACGTCTGACGCTCGGCTGGGCTGCCAGGTCCTGCGGGAACGCTTGCAGGCGCCAGATTGGCCGCCCACGCCACACCGCAAAAGGAAAGCACTGACAAACTACTAAGTGTTTAACTGCTCAACAGTTGTAAGTGTGCAACTGCAAGTTGAATACTTGCAAGTGTTCAACACGGTAGGTGTGCACTTGCAAGTGTGCACGTGCACCTCGGTTGAGCATTTCCTACACAGTGAGCGCTATATCCAAGTGTCCAACCGAGGATTTGCACACTTGCAAGTGCACACCCAACGAGTTGGGCACTTGGAAGTACACAACTACGCGGACTTGCACACTTGAAGTATTCAACTTGTCGTTTGCACACTTACAAGTGTTGAGCAGTTGAACACTTCGTTTATCAGAGAGGATGGGAAAAATCAGAATATCAATGGCAAATTTTTCAAACACTCACTGCGAAAAACATTTTCGTGAATTCACAACATCTTTTGTATTTTGATTTACATAATATGTTTGTAAACTTACGACAGCATACTCTTGGTTGTCAATGAATTCTAAATCTGTACATAGTGCTTGGAATTTATAATTTCAAATTGAAATTTTACCACACACATCATATATACCATAAAATTTTATCTCACAGTCGTTTATGCCCCAAACATGTCGTCACGGGTTTCCGGACCAATCCCCCAAATAGCCAACTACTAGTAAATGGGGCGGGAGTAATGACAAATAAAATCTATGGTGACATGTTTCTAGGGAGGAAATAAAAATGCGCGGCAATTCTAAAATTATTTAATTACTAGTTGTTTTTTTTCACAAGCGGTGTGGTCCGCCCTCTCCCTTGCCCCACTGCCTTGGCACGGCCGCTGGCTGGTCCCTGCGGGCGTGTACAGCAGGGCCGCCTGCTGCTGCTGCTGTGGAGAGACAGCGAGAGAGACAGCGAGAGAGACAGCGACAGAGAAAGACAGAGACAGAGAGAGAGAGAGAGAGAGAGAGAGAGAGAGAGAGAGAGAGAGAGAGAGAGAGAGAGAGAGAGAGAGGGAGAGAGTAAGAGAGAGAGGGAGAGAGTAAGAGAGAGAGGGAGAGAGTAGGAGAGAGAGATAGAGACCCGCTGGCCTACCGCC
>NW_026267286.1:136716-137251 GCF_000697945.3 Frankliniella occidentalis | reverse complement strand
GCGACAAGAAACAGTGCTGCTTGATCTCGGACCCGTCTTGGGGGAGCCTTATGAGCAGCCAAGGGTGGCATTAAGGGGATGGGATTTTGAGTGAGAGAGAGAGAGAGAGACAGAGAGAGAGAGGGGAGGGGGCGGGGGGAACAGGGAGACGAGGCGAGGCCCGTGGGACACAAGGTGGCGGGGCGGGGGGGAGAGGTTGGCCTTCCTACTCGCAGTTTTGGCCAGCTATCCACGTAGTAAGAGGGCGAAAGAGTTCAAAAGGGTACGTGGCCTATTTTCTTTCTCTCCGGTACATTGTGGATATCGGTCCAATCCAAGCCCTTCCTTTTCTCCCACCCTGCCCCGCCCTGCCGCGCAATAACCCTCCTACCATACCTCCATTGTCTTGCTCCGAGCAGCCCATGACGCCCGGAGGTAGGCAACGGGCGCGCAGCCGCGCGTTGGGCTGCCTACCCTCAGGTCCACAGGGGCTCGGCGGGGAGGACCGCGTGGCGCGGCATCCCTACAGGCCACGGCGAGATAGGAAAGCAAAAAA
>NW_026267286.1:133021-136511 GCF_000697945.3 Frankliniella occidentalis | reverse complement strand
GGGGGGGAGGGAAGAGGAGAGGAGAAGAGAGGGGTAAGAGGAGGAAAAGTTAGCGAAAGAGAGGGGGAGGAAGAGGGAGGAAGCACCCATTCCATGAGATGTACTTGTACTTGGCAGCTTTCATCTAGACTGCGTTCTCAACTAGGCGATGTTCACACTCTTAGCTCCTTACAAACAGCAGTGTTCGCATACAACGAAAAATTGGGTGTGTACCGTACAAAGGATCGAGAGCAGCCATATTAAAAACGAATGCCTTCGCAATGCAAAAGAAATAGTTTTGTGGTTCAAAGGGCTTCAAATCCTTTTGTACATACGTCACGACGAGCGGTTGTTCGTAAGAAGTTTGCAGTACAATTTCCACGACTTTTACCTCGCTCCAACGTACCGTACGTGTACACACAGGGTGCCCCATCGACCCCTCCCACCTCCCCCTCGTCTTTTCCGCTTCCGGCAGGCGTTGTCCCGCCCCCGGAATACGCCCCTGCATGTTGGGTCAGCAGGTCCAGCGAGACACTGCCCTCCTGTCCCGGGTAGGCCGGCGAGAGAGGAGGTTTGAGGTGAAGGGGGGGGGAGGAAGAGAGTGGGGAAGATAAAGGGGTTGAGAGATGGTGTACGTTAACATATCTGCTGCGTGCGCGTGCACTCCACCACAGCCGGTTTCTGAGTTCAATTTTGAACCACATCCTACTTAAAATTAATAGCATCATTTTTTAAGCGGAGCGCTGAAAGAGGAGAACAGCGAGAGAACCGAAAGGAAAGCCAACCGTCTTATATTAATACGAAACACAGAACCCTAAACGGGGTTCCACGAGACAGCCGGAAGCTGGCGGACGGAGGGCCATAACCACTTTTGAAAATTTACCTCTTTTTGTGAGGTGACAAGTTTGAACATACAGTTGGGCAAAAAAAATTATGGCAGAACTCGAGAAATTTGTCGCTTCAAATTTTTTGCTACTCACAGGCGGTTTAGAATTCGACAAATTGCATCTTGCAAGATGTGCTATATAGGCAGATCTTGCAGCAGAAAAAACAACAACTGCCCTTTGCCATTTAGAGCATACAATATCCCTAAAAGCCTTCAAATATTTTGCACAGTGCCGGCGGCTGAGTCACGGGGCAGGCTGCTGTGGGGCTCAGGTGGCGGCGCGGTGTTCTAGGACGAGCCGCGGGACGTTCCGAGGGGCGTTCTGAGGGGCGTTCCAAAGTCGTGACGGCTTATGACCTGCAGCGCGGCAGTTAACGCGCCACCGCCCGTCTCCGCTCCAGTTTTACTTTCCCGCGCTTCTACGAGACTCCAAGAGCCGCCCCCCCCCCCTCCTCCCGTCAAGGCAGTGAGAAATAAAACAAAACTTCTGCATTTCTCGCGCCGTATTCTTTCCGCGCCTTATTGGTCGCTAAAAACGTGGAAATGAGAAGCACCTCGTTTGCGTTTAGATATTTCCCATTAAGCTTATTTCGAATGGGAGAAAAAACTGACACAGAAATCGGAGACTCTTCGGCACCCAGCTTTCAATTGCGATTAACGTTGACGGTATAACTGAATCATTTCTGTTCAGACAACAGTCGGACATCACGAATATAGCGGGAATTGTCCGCGATGATGCTGACTAAACTATTATAGGTCACAATAAACATTTCTCATTTTCGTTCATTTCAAAAATTTGTTTTAAAAATAAAAATGGAAAGGACACAAACCTCGACACAAACTCTGGATCCCCGGACAGGCTGGCCTGTGTCACGCTCGCTGAGTGGTCTCAGAGCGCACGCAGCGCGGGAGAGGGAGGGGGGGATAATCCACGATGCAAATGTGAAACGCCTGCCGCAAAATAAAAACATATATAACAGGTTGGTCAGGATAGGAGGGGGCTCAGCGCGACTGTGAAAAAAACGCACCGCAGCTAATCGTCAGAAGAGTGCCGCTCACGACCACTAACTCTAAATGTTAAGGCGCACTTAGCCAAACGTACTGTACGCCATGGCAATAAATTAATAAGCATGGGCCCCCGTCTGTTTTTGCGCGAGTAGTATAAAGGGGCAACCACTCACAAGAGGACCCCGCCAAGTGTAAATTCCCGGTTTCCATTCTACTTTGCGAAATTGCAGGTCTAAATGCGTGTCATCGAAGGACACATCCAAATTTTTTTGTTCAATTTCATGTTCAGGGGTCATTTTGGGCAATCGTTCCAAAAGCTACCATTTCAACTATTCTTTAGAATTTTCAACATTAAGGCTACCGGCACGTTTAGCGGGAAATGTACAGGAATCATTAGGGTTAGAGCCTTAAAAGCAGCGGTTGTAAACAGCAGTCCCACAAAAAAATTTAAAAAACAAAGGTGTAGAGAAATGTTAGCTCTTTACCTTTTGTTTTATGACATTTTTTGCAAACACTTCGACACACACCAAACATGGCAATATTATTTAAAGATGTAAACAATTTTTACTTTCCTTTTTTTTTTTGGTTCCTGTGTCGACCTAGGCCTTGCCTTTAGCTAGTTCATGCCCCATACTTCATATGAGTATACAATACTTCTGGGAACAGCAAAATATCAAGTGATCCACCGCACGGTCCACAGAGCAGAGGAAGGACTTTATTGTTCCATTGTTTCATACCCCCCCCCCCTCCCCACTCCCAACCTCCGGCAGGGGTTACGGGGGAAAGTTTTCCCGCCGCTGCCGATTCAAACAAAGATTGCGCCCCCCGTCCCCTTCGACGCTATCTTAAATATCGGCAGGGCGAAATGTACTTTGCTCTGCCTGGAGGGCTGAGCGGCTGAGCCTCTTCGCCCTCCCCTCCCTTCGCGCGCCCACCACCCCGACGGCAAGCGAACACAACACCCCGTCCCTGTACACGCTAAGTGTATTTGTAGGTTTTTGTGAAAATGTTCGCGGTAATTTTAAACCTGCGTTTCGTTTTGTACAAATTTGAGCGCAAAAGTGTATGGCTTCGTACAGAGGAGTGCATAAAAAAGTTCAAATTGACGCAATGTGTACAAAAAAAAACAACGATTTGATTGCTTAAATTGGTGCGCACTTAACGTAAAAGTGCACGAAAATAGGCCAATCATTTCGGAAGATAAAGTTGACAATCATGAGATATATATATCCATACAGAGCAACGGCGGGAAAATTTCCACACTTAAAATACAAGTGAAACACATGTTCTTTGATGCAGTTTTTTTCCTTAAATAGGAGATATGCGTCAGAACACATACACCTCATGTTTGGCGAGGCCCCGAGGCTTTGGGCCGCGGTGCCGCGCCCGGGGATTGCCGACTGCCGCCGACCGACGGCGACGCCCGCCCCCGCTTGCGTCGGGACTGCGGACTCCGCGCCGCCACCGCGCGGGTGGGGAGAGGAAAGCGAGGGCATTTCCCCACGATATTTCGGAAAAAAGTTTGTTGCGAAATGGGCGTCTGCGGAGCCGGGCGGCAGCCCGGCGAGGAGGTGGAGCCGAGGCCACCGCGGCCGCTCGCGGCAGGGTGGGGGCGGC
>NW_026267286.1:130255-132246 GCF_000697945.3 Frankliniella occidentalis | reverse complement strand
TGCTGCCCGGCCGTGCCGCCGTGCCCCAACCAGCCCAGGGCCCAATGCCCGCCCCTCTTGCCGGCCGGCTCAGCAGGCTGGTCCGGCGTTGGCCACACGGGACCGGAAATTTAATAAGGGGAAGGCTGTCAGTTATGTTCGAATGGAGAGCGCCTCACCCCCCCCCCCCCCCCTGGGGTGGAGGGGGCGAGAGGCGCACTAGCAAGGTCAAGGTCACGGCGGTGCGCGTCACCACGACGCGCATAGAGAGGGAGGTCAGTGGCCGTTGGCCGTCGTCGTCGTCGTCGCCGTCCTGGCGGTCGACGTCAGGGGGATGGGCTTCGTCGGGTACAATGCTCACCGTCATACGTTGCGTCGCGACGAGCTGAACGCTTCCTGGGCCGCCGACCTCGCCGCCGACGGACGACGGGTTGTCGTCGACGAGGCTGGGTGGATCTGCCATAACCTCCGCGAGCAGAGATGTCGAGCTTGGGCGCAGTCATGCGAATGGGACTCGCTTCACACACTTCACTTTCAGATGCACAATATTTGCAGGAGTACCGGTATCAAGTTTGCAGCTTACGCGCGCGGAGCAGCACAATATCCGAAAAGCATTGAAGTCTCTACGCACATTTTGTTTTGAGAACGAGAACGCGTCGTGACACTACAGCGGACGAGGTGGAAGGCCAAACTGCTGCGGAGGCAGCGGAGGGGCGGAAGACCAACCTCTCAAAACAAAATCACCTGAGATCAAATGTTTGTGAGAAACGTCTCTGTTATTGTCGTTGCTTGAAATCGCTATTTAAAATCGACGTGATCGTAATACAAAACTAATTTGGGTTACCTGCAGTTACCTGTGAATGATTCGAGTAGTACATTTGTGATTGGTGGTTGCCTAATGTGTCCCACCAGTCAGTCGCGTCGCGTTTCGCTGTACGTTCGTTCTAGTCACAAATTTTACATTTCTTTGTGAAAAGTTGAATAATTAGCTTTCACCGAACGAAATAATTTTTAACCGGAGCTGTGTGTAACCTTCAGTAAACGGAATCGTGTGAGTGGAGTGAACTTTTACAAAATGTGTGCTGCTTGCTCTGAGCCTGTGCCAAATGTGAGGTTATATGGCCCCCAGCTGTTTTGAACGGTCTTCTCATGACACTTCTTGTGCCTTGCTCTTTGGGAAAGCGGAGGCAGGCGCCCTTTCTGTCAACACAATCAATGGTAAGTACAACGGCAAGCACCGCATTAAAGCATCTACTGTTTAGGCTCTGTCCAAACTTTGTGGTCGTCGATCGGTCCCCGCCCCCGCTCGGGCTCGGTCCTTCAGTGCGAGTGAGTTAGTGTCCACATGAACAATATGTGTCTCTCAATCTTTGTCTGAATTTGGTCGCACTCCGAGAGGTGGATAACTCCCCTGCTAGGTTGACACCCCTAATTCTGCCCAATACAATTTAATTTATACCAATTCAATTTAATTCAACACAATTCAAAAATAATTCAGACCAATCCAAATCAATTCAATTTAATTCAATACAATTCAGAAATAATGCAGACCAGTTAAAAAATAATTCAATAAATGTAGTCCAATTTAAGACAAATGACAATCAATTTAAGTCAATTCAAGCCAGGTTACGCTAATTCAGTAAACCAATGTCGTAATAATTCAAATCAATCCAGAAACATTTGAACCAATTCAGTCCAATACAAATTCAATTCATGAAATACACCCAGCCAAGAAGTTATCTACCCCTCGTTGGACTCTCAGTGCATGTCCCAGTTAACAGGATTTGGTAACAAAAACTCTGTCAATCAAGTAGGTTAAAGTCAAGATTTTGTTATTTAACAGTTTGTTATTTGTTATTTCCCTCATACGGACGAATCTTGCCTTTGATCTCATTTCCTGTTATTACTCCGTATCGTTTAGACATTGTTTGAAACTGCATTTCTCATACTGCGGCCCAGACGAGCCGGTTACAGGAGGCGCCGTCCTGGTGGTGGTGGTGGTGCAGCGACAC
>NW_026267286.1:129049-129632 GCF_000697945.3 Frankliniella occidentalis | reverse complement strand
CCCCCCCCAACATTGCCCCTGCCGTTCTCTTTTATGTTATGACAACCTGCTCCCCTCCGCGGCGCGACGTCTTGCACTCATTTCTCGCGCTGTTTTGATAGCCGCTCCGCTGCTGCGCGTGGAAAAACTCTCTCTCAGGGGGATTTGCGCGCGCGCAGCTTCTCTAGGTGCCCCCCCTGCCCCCACCTTCCTTCACAATCTTCCACTACCCCCAGCCTATTGACTGTGCTCCTCTGGTGTGTGTGTGTGTGTGTGTGCGTGTGCGTCTTTTGTCCCCATACAGCAGAAAGGCAGCTGCAGGGGTGCTCTGAGAAAAACCAACATATGCTCTGTTTGTGGTACATGTTGCGGCGGGGGCGGCCGGGAGGGCGAGTGAGAGAGAGAAAGGGCGAGAGGACAGGGAAGCTTTGCGGCTCGCGGCCCGATCGGCGTCAAGAAGCTTCCGAGGGAGAGTAGAACGAGAGAGGGAGAGGACACCCAATCTTCCTCGGCCACTCGACGGGGCTAGGTGCAGAAGGGGTTGGTCGGCACTCCGCGGGCCCCAGCTCGTTCGGTTGGGGTGGGGGGTAGGGAGGGTAGGGAG
>NW_026267286.1:124920-126409 GCF_000697945.3 Frankliniella occidentalis | reverse complement strand
GCCGGGGGGCGGCCGGGGGGCGGCCGGGGGGCGGCCGGGGGGCGGCCGGGGCGTGCTCATTGGCCGTGTGCGCGGTGCGGCCCCCTGGATATTGCAGGGCGTTCCAGTGTTCCATTGGCAGTAAGGCGGGCGGGAGGTGAGGTTCGGGAGCTGAGCTGGGGTTTCCTTGTTTTTTTCTTTTTCTTTTTTCTCGTAGTGTGTGTGCTTCCGGTCTCCACCGGCTCCGCGTTCTGGGCTGGGTCGGGGACCGCGCGGTACGGCGGTGGCGAGCACAGATGCGATTACAGCGCGCTCCACCGGCCAGGACGCCGCAGCGACGCACTGGGGGGAGGGGGAGGGGCACCTCCTGGAACAGTTGCTGACAACCACATGGCGGGCGCACTGGCGCAGCGCGAGTTTGGTGGTGTACCGGCGTGAATAGGGTACACGGGAAAAAGAGTCCCTTCATGTCCAAGGACCGCATCCGACCGATTGAAGGCCGCCCCCTATGTCCCTATACCCACGTCCTTGAATCGGCCCGATGGTCCTTCGATACCAAGGAGCCGTGTTTTTTGAAACCGTGTGTATTCCGCTGCAACACGATCGGAACCTGTAGAGAGGGAAAATCATGACTCTTGTTTTCTGATGAACGTGGGAGAGGGAGACGGTGACATCGGAGTGGCGGGCAGCCTGTCCTGTTCGAAGCGGAACACCCTGTTGGAATACGCCGAGCGTCGTTGTTGATCGAGGACCCGTCCCCAAAGTACGTAACATATTTATGTACAACGTCGGTTTTATCGAATACTTCTTTTCCCCCCTATTCTGCGAAACTGCTAATAACGGGGGAAGTGCCCCCGGCCGCTTCCCGTCGGTTCGCCTCTTGCGCGGGCCGCCGGAGCTTTGGGGTCCCGCCCCTGCTCTGACGTGAGCGAGCCGCCCCCCAGGCGCGGCGGGCGGCTCGTGGGGGCCGAGACGACGACGTCGCCGAGGTCGCCGAGGTCGCCCGGGGGGTCCTGCCTGCGGCCGAGCCTGCGGCCGACAGAGGCGGGGTCCACTCCGGCTCTGTCCGCGGCCGCCACCGAGGCCCCGTGGGGAACGTGCCGTGCGCCGGCCCGGCTCAAAGGCGCTCTTTGAAACAGCGCGCCACGAGCGGGAGGAAGGGGGAAGGGGAGGCTCCCCTTTTCTTTTTCAAATCTCCCGCCCGCACCGCGTCTGCGCCGCTTCCGGTCGCGTCCGCCCCACTTCCGGCCGCCCTGAACGATAAGGTGGTCGCAGCTTCCGACTTCCGCGCGGGGAGTGGAACGCTCCAGCGGGAAGGACGGAAGCCTGGAACGTTTGGAGTTCGCGGGAGCAGCGGGAATATGGCCTCGCCGGGACTCAAGTTGGCTGCAGTCTCCGTATCACTGCCATCTCCCTGCCTCCGCTTGGCGCTCCTTTGCCTTTCGCCACAAATGTCCCCGTGTTTCGGCTCTCGTTAGGGCCATTGTTCACCTCCTCCTCCCCCCCCCCC
>NW_026267286.1:120210-123975 GCF_000697945.3 Frankliniella occidentalis | reverse complement strand
GGGGCGTGGGGCTGGGGCGAAGGTACGGTGAATAGTGACTTTTGTGAAACCGAACGCCGCTCTTCTTTCCCTGTGAGGTGTACACCCTCCCCCCCTCCCCCCGGACGCTCTTCGGTCTGGCTCAGGGTTGAGGCGCGCAGCTGGATGGGAGATGTGTAATTAGCTGGAGCATTGCTCTGTTTTTCCTCCTGGTGCGGGAATGTTTGTTTTCTCTGGACGTCCACCCTCTCTGGCTACCCTTCTACTCTCCCCTCCAACCCCTTTCGACCCCCTCCCCCCCTCCTCCCTCCACACACACACTATCATGAGAGGTGCGTGAGGTATGAACACGGGCGCTCATCAGGAGAAGCCCAGCAGGCTCAGGGACTGATCCCCGCAGCTGCATGTGTATGTGTATGTGTGTGTGGGCATCTGCATCTGTGTGTGTGTGTGTGTGTGTTTGTGTGCGCGAGCGCATGCGTGCGTGCGTGTGTCGATTCGTGGTTTAGGCACGCGAGGACGTGGCATACTCGCGCGGGCACGCCTTCTAAAATCAGGTATAGCTGCTCTGAAAATCCATTATGCCATGCCTGTGTAATTAGAAGCCAGAGGATGATTTGTGCAAAACAAATTAATCCATAGAGGATTGAGCGGGTTTGAGCATGTGCCAGTGTTATCCAGTCTTAGTCACAACAGCAAGTTGGGTTGCCTATTGGCGGGGAAGTGGCAGCTCCCCCTACACCCGCCTGCAGCTCCTCAGCCAGTGCATAGGCAACCCATCGTACTGCCATATGTCTTAGCCTGGACACCCAGTACGTATACAATATGTCAGGGCTACGGCTACGACACACTAACCAGTGTTGTAGGTTTGCCTTCTCTGTAGGCAATGGCGCCTTATGGGTGGAGCAAGTAGGTAAACCCGCATACTGACGCCGCTTAGCGACACACGCCTTAGTACTGTTGCGGCGGTAGTAGAGAAAAGTTCAACTCTATAGACATTTCTTTGCCAAGAATCCTATGGTTGTTTTCTGATTTTCTTTATTGTTTTAACAGTTTTAAAACCTTTTTTCTGGTAGTATATCTGTGTTGGTCATTTAGCAGAGGTGATATATTGCCCACGCACGAACGTTCTTCCAAACCAGTCAACAGTTAGGCGTTAGATCATTGCCAGCCGAACAGTCTTTTCGCTTTCGCCGCCACGCAGCCGCGGCGCTGGGGGTGCACTCACGACGTCAACACTTCTCCGAGCCAGAGCCACAGAGTAATAGGAAATAGTGGTTTATCGCGCTGAAAACTGAAAAGCAACGAATTTTTGTGAGGGCGTAGTTGTTTGAAGCAAAATAGAAAGCAACAAGAAAACACGAGAATTGTATGTCGAAAACAATGCATTAAAAATTACCTGGCATCGTTTGTGTCGTTCGCCAACACAGTTGCACCCAGAAAACCGTTTCTTTGAATTAAAGAAATTTTATTTCATTCGGCGAAAATTTCGTGCCAGAAACCAAAGAAAACTTTTTCGTTCATTGAACGAAAAAATTTCTTTTACACAACGCAAGTTTTGTTAGATTGATCAAATTTTGTTTGAGCTAAAGAAATTTTTTCTTCTAATTAACGAAAATATCGTCAGTTCGTGATTTCGTCAAGTCAAAGTTACGGTCTTCTGGGTGCGCTAGGTTCGGTCTCTGGCTGGCGTCGTCGCGCTCACGGCCTGGCTGCACTGGCAGCTGCACTTGTTGCGCTCCAGCCAGCACGCGTCCGCGCAGTCCTCGTGCTGCGCGGCGTCGCCGCACCCCGACCGGCACGCCTTGTGGCCGCGCTTGCAGCCCGCGTAGCACTTCTCCCACACGAGGTAGCCCTTGTCGCCCCACGGCCGGCCCCCGCAGCCGCACAGGCACTTCCACACGCACGTGCGCTGGCACGGCAAGTCCTACCACAACAACTTGGACGTAAACGAATTTTACAAACTTTATAAATTTTAACAGTCACAATTTAAAAAAAAAATCAATTGTAAAAATTCTACAATTGTAAAAATTTTATATATTGTAAATTTTCAATTTTGAAAATCGTATATTTTTAATTTTAGAAATAGTAAATTGTAAATTTTACAAATTGTAAAACTACAGGTACAAGGACATGAGCCCGGCCGGATCTGAGCCCCAAAATTACAACTTTTTAAGTTGTCAATTTACAATTTACATTTTGAAAAATGCAAAATTTATATTGATATTCAAAATTTTAAGATAAATCGAAAAATTCTCCATAAAAGCTCACATCGTCTGTGCAGCTGCTGCAGTCGGCGTCGAGGCACTGCAACACGAGGGGGCCGGGGGCCGCGGGTCAGTTAGGGTGGTGGTGGAGGAGGGTGTTGTTCGGCCTGCCCCGAGGTGCTCGGGGACTCACCTGGCGGTCCTTGGCACACGCCTCCCACTTCTCCCTCTCCTTGGTGGCCGGTGTGCCTCGCTCGTGCTGCTGGTGGTGGCCGCGCCCGCCGCCGCCGCCCGTCGCCTGGCTACCGTTGACGAGCAGGAGCAGCAGGGTGGCGGCCAGCACAGACGGCATCCTGGTCGCGTCCTGGCCGCCGCCGGGCCGCCCCCCATGTCGCACTGCCGCCCGTGCGCCGCGCACAGGACTGCCGCCCGGTCAGCGTATCGCGTTCGCGGGCTGCTTTCATACACTTTCGAAATGAAGTCCCGAGATGACTGCGGAACTTTTCAACAGATGTTAACATGGACAGAGTTTTTGTTCCGTCGGGTACTACTAAACGTTTGTCTCATAATTTCGGAAACTACAGAGAAAAAAAAGTTACTTCAATGTCAAAGTTTGTCTGTAACATTCTTCTTTTTCTGTGCCTAAAGAGGAACGAATAAAATTTATGGACCCATGTTTTTCCCAAAGCTGACTAGAGTCTGAAAAATGCACATTCCACTTAAGCGCCCACCCTTCTTAATTTTTGCATCGCCTCAGTGCGTCGGTGCTTTTTGAATAAGGGGGGGAAAAGCAAAGCGTCCTGGCGTCCTGGTGTCTTTGCTCGCGAGCCTTTGAGCCACCGCACGGCCGGCCCCGCGAGGTAGGCCCGCCCGCCGCGCCCCGCTGCCGGTGCGGCTGCCGGTGCGGCTGCCCGGGTTGGTCCTACCTTAGGATTCCATTTGAAAAAGCCTCCCCATTCCCCCGCGTCCCCGCGGCTACCACCCCGAGCCGGTCTCCACCGCCGCCCTGCCCTGGTCGGTTTGTAAGATAGAGCAGGTGCCGTGAGGGGAGGTGGAGGGGGGTTGAATGTAGGAGTAAAATGAAAAGCATGGGGGTGGAAACGGGGGGATGAAAAGGGGTGAACTGGTGCGGACAGAAGGAAGGGATGAGGGAAAGGCAGGAGAGGGAGGGGAGGGGAGAGACAGAGTGCATGATGAAGCAGCCGTAAGGAGCGCCGGGCCGGTTGTTGTGTTGGAGGGCCGTGTGCAGTATTCATATACGGCTCGTACCTATTTCTCTCTGTCCCACTCTCCTCCTCTCCCTCCCCCCCTTTCTCTCTCTCCCCCGTCCCTCCTGTGTAAACGGCTCGCACTAGGGCTCGCGCCCGCTCGGCAGCGGAGGTTAGGCCACTCCTCGCTCGCTGTGACTGACCCTACGAAAAAAAAAATCTTGAAAACAAAGAAAAACACGAAAAGTTGTGTCTAGTACGTGTTGTCATTTTCATTTGCAGTGCATAACCGAGTGTATACGCCGCCCTCAGCACATAGTGTTTGGAATTCGCGCCCGCAGGTCATAGCCGCCGCGCTTTAACGGGGGGGG
>NW_026267286.1:117523-118830 GCF_000697945.3 Frankliniella occidentalis | reverse complement strand
CCCCCCCCCTCCCCACTCTCTTTCTCTCTCGCTCTCTCTCAGCCCATCACACACCACACACACACACACACACACGATAATACAACACTTACTCACACATTGTCTCTTGCAGCGGCCGGCCGGCAGATGTCGCTGCGGTGCGGTGGGTCGGGGGACCGGCTTCAGGTGGCGCAGAGGGTCCGTAGGGGTATGCCTCCCCCCCCCCCCCTTCCTAAATCTGCGGCCGGTCAGCTCCCGTGGGCCGTTAGTCAGCACTGCCAAAGATGGCGGGATGGTGGGGGAGGTGTGTAACTTGCTGACTGTCCCTTTCATCAATACATCGAACTATAAGTCTTTGAAACCAATCTTAGACAACCAGTGAGTAACGGTACTACCTCACCCCGCCTCGCAGCTCTACAAAAAAAAAACATGACGTAATTTGCGTACGGCCCCTTATTTGCTAAAGATGATGAAAAGAATTAAGTGAATGGGGAGCCGCGCTCGTTAGAGGGGCAGTGGTTTATCAGGGCCTGTCAGCGTCAGGAAGCTTCCCGGGCGGTTGTCATTCGCCCTGACACAGGTGCATCTGCCACGATTTATGAGTGGCAAAAAGAAGAAAAAAACACTTCGCCGTCTTACGTTTGTTGCCGTTGTATTTTAAATATGCTAATGGTGAATCATGGTGAGTCAAGTTAAGAAGAGCTCTTGGACCCGTCCCTCGTGCTCCTCTCTTGCTGGTTTTTAACCTCTTTTTTTTTCTTATTTCGCTTTTTGCATTTTAAAAATAATATAATCCTTTTATTATTCCTCTGTGTGTCGGCCGCGCTGAGCTTGTGCGCGCGGCCGGCGCAAGTCGCTCCTGGTGATCCTTTTTTAGCTGATTTGTGTCCGTCCCGCTCCGCTCATGGGCTCCCTCCTCCCCCTCCCCTTCTTCTCCCCCAGACCGTGCCGTCGGTTCAGCTGAGCGTATTATTCTGCGGACGGGGTAAAAAAAAACATGTCGAAAAAAAAGGTTTGGGCAATTCTTATCAAGCATTTGAAAAACATGTTGCAAAGATGGGTGGAAATACACTGCTGGTAAAGCAAAAGGTAGAACTGAGTGCCCTTTAAATGTGCTAAATTTTAATAACTAAAATTTACCACCTTGGAGGCATTCTGTGGTGTGAATCTTTTAGGTGCCTCTCTAAAGGCACTAAAGTCATCAACACCCCAAGAGAGGTGTTGATTCCTACCTTTGTTTTTTTCAGTGTGTGTATGTACGAAAGTCGTAGACAGGATCTCTTTTCGTGATTTTAAATGAAATCATTTCGGCATGCTACAGTTTTTTT
>NW_026267286.1:114237-115648 GCF_000697945.3 Frankliniella occidentalis | reverse complement strand
CTCTCTCTCTCTCTCTCTCTCTCTCTCTCTGTCTCTCTCTCGCACACTGGTTAGCCCTGTGGTGGCTGCGTCCGCTTAGCCCCCCTCCCTCCCCCTCTCACCGACCCAAACACCTCATGGGAGAGCAGCTTTCCGTTGTTCCAAGCGCTCTCCGCTGCTCTCCCCCTGCCGTGTTGCACGCCGGCGCTGGTGTGCGCAGTCGCTCGCCGTGGATTTGCTTTTTAAATGCGACTCTGCTGTGGTGCGGTGCGGCCGGTGCGCTGTTGTGCGCGGGCCCCGGGTAAACACGACCTCACTAATACGAGATTACCCCGGCCGTGTCCCCGGTTGCCATGTTTCCCCCGCCCGACCCCTTTCCCTTCTGTCCTCCATTTACAAAACGGTAAAGGACAACCTTCCCGGCAGCCTCCGTCCGTCCCCCCCGACAAGCGCCTGCCAGTGGGCGGGTAGGCCACCATCTCGAGCGGGGTGGTCCGCCATTGCCTGCCTGCCGGGCGCCCCGCCTACCACGAGTACACCCATGACACGCACCAACAGACGAACTGCACGGTGAAAATTGTTCCTTCTTGTGGAAGGACCATCGGAACGATTCAAGGACGCCCCATGCAATTTTCCCGTCCTAGAAGCCTGCCGATGGTCCTCGGATATCAAGGAACAGTTTTCACCGTGTGCTTGGCAAAACTATGGCAGAAAATATTTTCTTTGGCTAACACTGTCTCGAAGGGTTAGAGGCCTCGCTGGTGCTTGGAGCGCGTGGAGTTTGGCGCCTTGTCTTATTCTGCTTCGCGGTGGCGTGTTCTCGCCTGTTCGTGAGCGCCTCGTGAAAAGCATTTTACAAGCGATATGGAACTTGAAATCATTAGACCAATTTTTAGCAGCGTCGCGCCTCGGCGCCTCTGCTCCACGCATCTCCCCGGTGTTGTAGCTCCATTTGCAAGCCTGACGGGCGAAGTGATGTCTGCTGATATTTCTCCCTCCGTCGAGAGAGAGAGAGAGAGAGAGAGAGAGAGAGAGAGAGAGGAGAGGGGTGGATGGTGGAGGGAAATTGGAGGAAGCAAGGCAGGGGGTGGAAGTGGAAGACGGACGATGCAGCAGTCTCTCTCTATCTCTCTCTGCGGTATGGTGGGTGGATGTGGGTGCCCCCTCCCCCCTCTCTCTTTCTATCTCTCTCTCTCGCTCTCTCTCATCAATGTGCGGTGTAGTGGCCCTGCCCCTGCTCCACTCCCGAGGAGCTTGCACCTGTGGACTGTGGTGGCGCGCAGCCCTCCACAAACAGAGCGTCGCGCCACGCCCTGCCGACCCCAAGACACGGGCAGAGAGAGAGAGAGAGAGAGAGAGAGAGAGAGAGAGAGAGAGAGAGAGAGAGAGACGGCTGCCATCGATAAGGGTGCCAACCGGTGGTGGGGTCACG
>NW_026267286.1:112385-113162 GCF_000697945.3 Frankliniella occidentalis | reverse complement strand
TATTATTGTAATAAAAAATGGTCAGTGTTCCAACGACACGACACGTGTCACTAGACAAACAACATTTTGTTCTTGAAATGGCTTTATAGGAACGCTGGAAAAAAACAAAGGTGCGATAACCCTACCTTTCCAGTGGTGATCAACCCGTTTTCGGGTGCTAAACTGCGCATTTTCGGATTTTCCCAAATATTTTCCGAATGAGCAAAACCGATCACATTTTGGGATACATTTTGGGAGGAATACGACAATGCAGCCAACAAATGAAGGGCAAGTCAATTCTTTGAAGCAATGATTCTTTTTTTTTTTCCGTGAGGGAGGACCCCCTTTCTCCAGCTCACACGGTTACCCCTCCCCTCCCTCCACCTTTTCCTCCTCAACCCACGTTGGCGCTAAATTTATGGCACAATTGTGTTGAAAGTATATGAGAAACGGTGTTGTTGCTCTGCTCCGGTCTGGAGAGCTGCTGCACCGCGCGTACCCCTTCCGTTCAGCTGCGTCGTGTGGTGCTCCCTTAAGAATGCATTGACCCTTGACCTCTCGACTTTCTAACCCCTCCCTTTAGGCGTAGCGAGAAGGCTAGTATAGTCGCCCTTCCAAATCCGCGGTACACTAGACGTAGGAGTACGTGCAGCAGCCCGTAGTGGCTGAGCTTTAGTCGTTAGTGTGCTAAAATTCTCAAATATAAAGGTTAAAGGAATATAGTAATAGTAATGTACAGATGGAAGGCCAGGGAAGAACAGGAAAGGAGGGGGGGGCACTGGAAAATTTAAAAATGAC
>NW_026267286.1:101733-110925 GCF_000697945.3 Frankliniella occidentalis | reverse complement strand
ACAGACAGACAGACAGACACACGACCAAAGAGTTCTCTGCACCCCACATCACAGCAAAGGCTTCGCAAGCTCAGCCAATAAACATAATTGCCTCTCCCACCTCCTTGCACCCATCGTTTGTCAACACTTTCCCTTTTCCCCCTCTGTTTTTTTTAAAACGGACCAGTTTCTACCAGACATAGGGGGGGGGGGGGGGGGGGCAGCGTCATGGTTCAACACCACCTGTTGCAGTTTGAGCCCGGTCGGGGTAACAGCCCATCAATGAACACCTCACTTCGAGTAGTCCGCTCTGCGCGCGCTTTGCCACCCTCGTGGAATAGTGTACAGTTTTAAAACTTGGGGGTCATAATGCACAAAGACACCAAGCAAAAACACTCAACAAGAAATTAATAGAGTGCTTATTTGTCTATAACACCATAGAACTACATTTCCCTAACAATAGGTTCGTTTAGACGTCAACAAGAATTGTTAACGTTTTTTCAGTGCATACTAAAGCGTACTACCCTTTCGGGATACTACCCTTTGGCTGTATACACGTCCCGCTTACACTGTTGGTCATTTTCCCTTATTTATTGCTGTTATTATTTTTATCGCAATCACCCACCCCCTTTTGCTTTGCCACCCTCAAAGAATAATAACGAGTTTCTTATTACCTGGCGCGCCACACTAATGTCGCGGCCATAACTCTGCCTGATAAAACCCATCCAGGGCTGTGATGACCTTGCCGGGGAGAGACGGGGAAGAGCAAGAGAGAGAGAGAGAGAGAGAGAGAGAGAGAGAGAGAGAGCGCCTGTACAGCCACATCGCGATTATCATCACGAGCAGAGCGCTGATCCGAAGCGAAGAGGCGTGGCAAGGAAGCGAGAAAGCGAGGGGGTGTGAGGGGGGGGGGGTATGAGGCCGAATGCCCCATTTACAGCGACAATGATGGAGCAAACTCGCGGGATATGAAAAATTGCGCGTCGAAGGGTTAACGCCGCCGCGCTTGCCCGGAGCGGCTGCTGCCGCCGTGCCGCGGCTGGTGGTGCTTGCTTCCCCGCGGCCCGCTGTTTACGGCGTATGAGAGTTTTACGGTTGGGGCGCCGCGTCCGTCCCATTATTTGAATATTGCGCGCCCTTTTGGGGCCGCGCCTTCTCTTATCGGCCGCGGCCAGCCCGGCCTGTAACGCGGGGGTATAGGAGCGCGTCGTGGTTGAATGGGCCCGCCTGAACGCCGGGTAGCGGCAGTTCTTCCCCTCCTGTAACTCGGGGTAGCGGCGTGGCCCCACCCGCTGCTGCAATCCCTCCCATAATCGTCCCGGCTGTCACTGCGGATCGGCCGCTCACCGCTCAGCCTCGCCTCCCCTGGGGGACAACGCCGAGGCGCGCCTCTCTCCCACCAAAGTTTGTCAATACCCCTCGTCGCGCACTGGCGGACCCAATGGGGCCCAGGAGGCCGACGGGAGGGACGCAGGGACGCCAGGGGATGCTCTAGTCCTGGCCGCATCACCACCACTAACCAACAACCACCATCACCTCCACCCACCACCATCACCACCACCAATGGATCAAAAACTGAATTTTCATTAGAATTTTGACGGAAAGAAACAAGAATTTAAAGAAATAACCTTTTTTTGTCCTTTTATTTGCGACCTATCTTTTCTTTTCCGGTGACTTGAGAAGCATGTATTTTGTAAAGGGAGTCGCCTGAGAGTGCTTAGAGTGCTCGTAGTTGCGCTTACGAGACGTAGGTAGGCCAGTGATGGCAGAGCACAGCACGGATGTTGCGTTCTAACGAATGTGAGGTGATATTCTAAACAACACTGTGAAAAGAAGTAGGCAGGTTTACAGGAAAATTTTCCTCGACGCAAGTCGTAAAATTACAATTTCTAATCGTAAAAATTTTCAAATCCCTTGGCGAGTCAAAAATGTACTGTCGTAAATTTACAACTTAAATTATAATTCGAGTTTACATAATTTTTGTAAATTTACGACAAAATTTTTCACAGTGATGTGACACACAATTCACATTAATGTGACGTCACTGTATTTGAATGACAGCTATAACATAACGTTACGTGTGAGTTTATACTGGTTCCTACATTCACAATTTTGCGTTACCGTTGTTACACAAAGTGGTATGGATATGGATAAACCAAAATATGTGCCGATTGCGGCCGATTGTTACATTGAAATTTCAATTATGGTCGTAAAGACTTTCTATATTGAAAGCAACGAAAAAAATTCTTTACGCAAAGTTTTATGCTACTAAAAGTAATTTGGCTAAAACTCTAACGTAAAATTATTGTTTGTATGACCAGTGTTACACAAGAAAGCAACACAAAGTGATTTTCAGTGAATGCGTCCCGGCCAAGGGGATTGATTCCTTTGAGCGCGCTCCACTTGCAGAGGAGAAGTTTGTCCCCGCTGCCCTGGCTCTGTATCGCAGGAGAAGCAGACCACCGCCGCCCCGATGGAAGAAGTTGGAGACACTTAGGTCGCTCATCGCCCTGGGGACAGACCCGGCCGTCCCGTCCCCGGGGGTACCGAATCGGGGCCAATCTATAAAGCTGTGATGTGTGTGAGTGTGCGGGGTTGGGGGGTCGCCGCAGCTCTGTGGTGGCCGCGAGCCCGTGATGAGGCCGATGAGGAATGGATGACGGCCAACTCAAGTGTGTGAATGTCACACTTGTGGGTGTGTGTGTGTGGCCTCCTGCACACTGGTGAATAAAGTGTGCATAATTTAAGTTATTTTAAGTTATGATTTTAAACATTACACGGTGTTTAGCTCAAGTTGCGCACTTGCGTGGTGTGCACATTTTAAACGTTTTGTAAACTTTTAGATTCTGCACACTTGGACACACACAAATCTCTATTTCTCTCCCACGCCTGGCAAGCTGGCCGAGGGGCGGTGGCAGGTTGCCTGCACTCACGGGGTCTGCGCGCCTCAGCCGAGTTTGCAGCTGCAGAGTGCAAAATTCAATCAATCGTAGGGGCCGTTTGAACCTGTATCAAAGGGAAGAAGGGGAAACGTGGGAGGGGGGGGGGGGGACGCACCGGAAGTAACAAGACGAGATGAGTCGGGGAGTTACGCCCTTTGATGGGTAGAGGGAGGCTTTCGGTCCGACCGTGACCGGCTCGAGGAAGAAAATGGGACGGACGAGCGGGCTGAGTGAGAGAGAGAGAGAGAGAGAGAGAGAGAGAGAGAGAGAGAGAGAGAGAGAGAAGGGGGGAGGGGGGGGGCGAGAGATGGATAGAGAAAAAGGTCATCCCAAGATTTAGGCGAGCGACTTGAAGGCGCCACGGGCTGTCGTCGTTGGTGAGAGAGGTGGAAAGAGGAGGGGAGGGAGAGAAAAAGAGAAGGGGGATGTAAAATGTGTGTAGGCGAAGGGATGAGGCAAGAGCGAGCGAGCAAGAGAGCGCGTTCTTCGCTCTTAGACTCGGACGGACCACCTCCGTCCCTGCAGCTTTGCACTCCTCCGCCTGAGAGGTGGGCCGCCCATCCGACGCGCGTCCAGTGCGGATCACGGCAGACGGGGAAAAGGAGGAGTGGGGGGAGGGTTGCCGTCGCGGTTCAAAATTACCAGTAAAACCCCCCAAAAGAAAGGAAAAACATCCTTATGTCGCCGTGTTTGTATGGGGATTTTATGGTACAGCTCTTCCTAAACATTGCTCGGCGGGTAAAATTTTCCAAGTAAAATTTTCGCGGAATTTTTCTGGGGGGATTTTTTTCTGGCAATCTTTTTCGGTTAATTGCTGATGATTGTCCTGCTTGTCCGTATTCTACCGCCCTAGCTCTGCTTTGCCGCTGCTACATAGTCGCAGGTTGCTGGCCTTATCTATTCGGCCGGTAGACAGTCACCGCAAGACTGTCTCAACCGGAGGGCAAAGTGTCCTTTTCTCACCATCTCCCAGAGGCTATAGCCACACTTTACACAAGCAATGGTTTCTTCTTATACTGATATATACTGAAATTTTATTCCCCAAACTATGAAACAATGTGTATCCATACATGACTTTCACCTTTTCGATTTGTTCTATATTTTTTATTTTTGCAATGATAAGTTATTTCCAATCCCTGCTTGATTAATGTGTGGTGTGGTCTTCCTGTTCCTGATCGCGTGCTCCCGTCTGCCGCAGGTCGCTGCGCCGCCGTCGCCATGGCCGCCGTCGCCGCCGGCACGCCCCCGCCGTCGCCGAGCCCCGGCCCGGCCGCGGCCCCGGACCTGCGCCGCTGACGGGCCCCTGCAGGGCCTCCTCCGCCACCACGGCGTCGCGCTCGGCCAGCCCCGCCCCCTCCCTCTCCCCGTCCCCCCGGCCCACGGGCGTGTCCCCGACGCGGCCCAAGCCCCTGGCGCTGGCCGGGGCGCGGCTGCTGTCGCCGTCGAGGCCGTCCTCGTCGTCGTCCTCGTCGTCGGGCATCCGCCGGTCCCGCACCCTCCTGGGCGAGATGGAGGGGTGCGCGGGGCGGCTGTCTCGTCGCCGGGGCCGGCTGGTGCGGTCGGAGCGCGTCCACGAGCCGCCGTCGCCGCACTTCGCGTGGGACGTCATCATCCGGGACTCGCTGCTGCAGATCGCCTGGCCCATGTCGCTGTCGGCCGACACCGACTCGCCGGACTCCAGCGGCTTCTTCAGGACCAGGTAGGTGGCCGGCCGCCCTACAAAGAGTACCTAATTTAAGTCCCGCAAAACTACGTTTACGCAAATTGTCCAAAAGTATTAAAAATTTGCTGAAAGTTTCCGTTATCAGAGATTTTAGCGTGGTACGACGCCGTTAACGAGTGAGCCCCACCCCCTCCCTCCCGCTTGTTTTTGACTTTCGCCTGTAAGTGATCGTCCTGAGCGCACATACGCCCTTGGGCAACCTCCGGGCGGGGCCCCTCCCGGGCAACCCTCGGGGTAACCGCCCGTCTGAATTATTACTCATCTCGTCGCATATGCCGCTTGGCGCGCCTGAGCCCGATGCTAGGGGGGGGGGGGGACTTCGGCAGAGAGATGGATCGAGGCAAGTGCCTTAGTTCGTCTCTCTGCCCCTACCCGCCCTCCCTCGAACTCCCAAAGACTAACTCCGTGGTAAGTCACAACTGCTACACTGCCACTACTACTACTACTACTACCACTACGACAACTGCCGCTACACAATCATGCAGGTGCCTCTGTGATGGTAAACAGGAGGCAATGGTGAAAAATGATGTAAAACAAACAGGGGGGGATGAGATTAACTGTGAGTAGATTTACCTTGCGAATCTGCCCAAACAGATTTGCTTTGCATTTCCAAAGCTGCAAAAAAAGTATTCGCCTTTTATATATTTATATATTTTATTGTAATTCATTAAGCACGCCTTCTGTGCCACTATGTTATTTTAATGTAAATTGCCCCTTGTCTTAGAGACAGGAGCTCTGTAGGGGTTAAACAATAAACTTAATTAAAAAAAAAAAAAAAGAACTCATCTCGTGCATTGTCACAGTACATAATATAGTGATGTTTCACGAACTGGTGGTAATGCTGGCTGCGTGTTATAATAATGACGGCTAAAAGTATTAAAGTCATGCGAGGGCCGAGGACAACATCAACAAAGTGACAACAACGGTGAGGCGAGAAGGCCCTTTCGTCAAAACCGTGCGCGACAAACGGGGAGCGAGGAAGGGCCGCTCTGTAAAGCGATACGTCGAAGGCACGGCCGGAGGAGTCGGGTCGGGTCGGGCCCGGCGTGAGCGAGTGTCACTGCCAAGGTCACTGCGGGGTCCCGCTGCGCCGCGCGCTCCAGCACGCAAAGACCCCCGCCGACCCCGCCCGCCCCGCGCGGCGCACGACAGCCGGGGCTCATGCCATATTCACACTTCCAATACCGTCCATCATCAGAGGGGATTCCCCTCTGCTTGCCTCCTTCTCGTCGCCCACCCATCTCGCGCTGTGCTTGAGCGACCTTTTATTTGTTTATCGTCTGATGATGATGCAAAATAGGACTTTATAAAATAAAGTTCCAAAAAAATCTACAAAATGAGTTTTATTATTTCGAAGTTTTTTTTTTTAACACAAGCTTACAGAAAACATATTCCTCGAATTTTCACCAGAATTTTCCTGAAAAAAAATCGGGCCTTTTTTTCTTTTCTTTTTTTTTAAGTTTTCTAAATAGTTTTTACACATTTTAAAAAACAAACACACTCACTAAACACGCGTCCTCCGCAACAACACAGTCTGGCGCGGTTCTTTTGAATCGTCCCGCGAGCCGCACTTGCCGGTCGTTGGACGTCGTCGCCCCGCCCCGCCTCCCGTCGTCTTCCGTCGTGCAGCGCGTGCGGGTGCTGTCTGGAAATGGTTCCGGCTTTCCGGAAGTCCCCACACAACACGACCACCATTAGGTCGTTGTTTTGTTTTTTTGTTCATTTTGTCGCTCTGCCTTTGAGGGATTTGCTGCCGTCGGCCTTACCACTTTTTTTTAAGTGGGGTGGAAGGTGTCGACAGATGATGCCTCGAGGGCGCCATTAAGTACGACAGTGTTTCCCATTGGCTCCGGCGCTGCAAACTTTTCCTCAACCTTCATTCATTTGCAATGGTCCTACTTAGAACCGCGTCTTGGCCAATAATGTTTTTATAGTCCCACCCCTAAATTACCTTCATCTTCAATAAATAGACAAACTAAAACTTGAATTCAGCGTCTCTCATATGTGCTCTTTTGCACTTTTACAATGTTTCCTTTATTTGAAAAGTTCTTGTTTAGAATAAGACCGTCCGCGCAACAGCGCGTATACTGATGGTACAATTCTTTAATATGGTAGTAGCGCACTTTCAAGTGTTCGACAGAGTACGGTAAAAACAACGTCTTAAGGAAACTCCCATAAGTTGACTTTGAAAAAATCTGTAACTTAGGACTATAAAATAGCCATGGCCATGCATAGTATTGTCATGGCCACAAGAACTGATGATCAAAATCGCGTTGCCATTGCTATCCCAATGGGAATTTGAACCTAAGTTTTTTCTTAAAAAACAGAACGAAAACAGACATTGTTTTTTGACCGTGAGGAGCCGAACGTTTGGCATAGTAATTTTGGCTTTTCACACCAAACGGTCCCTCTCTAGGCGCTGTTCCTGCTCGGCTTTGAGGGCTTGAGCGCTCTCTTCTCGACTCGGAGCATCACCCCGGATCTGGACTTGAGAACCACTTCGACGGCCAGATCCAGGCTGAAGCGCTGCGGCGGCGGCAGCAGCCTGAAGTTGCGGACCAGCTTTGATAGGGTCACCTTCATCTCCAGCATCGCAAACTTTTGGCCTGGGAACAAAAAAAGGAAATTAAATTGGACGTGGACTTGGAAGCGTGTGATGTTTCCTCCGTTTGCTGTGCGCCCTACCGACGCAGTTCCTGGGCCCGGCCGAGAAGGGCGTATAGTCGAAGGGGTGCTTCCCGCTCCACCTGTCCGGCAGGAAGCGGTCCGGGTCGAACAGCTCCGGGTCCTCGAAGGCGTCCGGGTTGCGGCCGAGCATGTACATGTTGCAGCACGCCGTGGAGCCGGCCGGGAGGACGAATCCGCCTGGGGGCAGCGATTGTTCAAGTACTCATCAAACCAATAGACGAAATTTCAAAAAATGATGATACATCTCCTTCGAAAAATTAATAAAAAAAACAAATAACAATTGAAAACTGACTGCCGAGGGTGACCTCTTCTCGGATGTCTCGCCAGAACATTGGCACGCTGGGGTACAGCCGCAGGGTCTCCTTGATGACGCGCTCGAGGTACTTCATGTCGGCCAGGTCCTGGTACGTGGCGTCCCGGTCAGAGTCCCCGAAGATGTGTTGCATCTCGTCGAACAGCTTATCCTTTGCGTGATTGAAGCCATAACGTTTAGAAAATATTTTTAAAAAAACAGAAGATAAGTTTGTGCGTAGACCGGAATTACACGAGCCGTGAAAATGTCGCATAAGCCGCAAGTAGGTGGAGGTGAAGGTGCCTGCGGTTTGAAGAAAGAGAGAGAGAGGGAAAGAGGGGGCGGGGTTAGGACCGCAAGGAAGGCGACATTGACTCGACGCACTCATTGCGGATGAGGTTGGGCTCTACCTGCACGTGCTGGTTGGTGGCCAAGGAGTACGCCGCGAAGCTCAGTGCCGCCGCTGTGGTGTCGTGCCCCTGCGCACAAACGGGGTACACTGTCGTGAGGAAGCAAGGGAGGTGCGCCGCGGTCGACTCTCGCGCCACTCTATACTACATCCACGCCGACTCACCTCGAACATGATGGTGTCGACCTCCTCCCTGATGTCCTCGTCGCTGAGGTTCTCCGTCTCGGCCAGCTCGAGGAGGTGGTCCAGGAAGGCGCTCCTCTTTTTCCTTCCTGTGGGCGGGATTTATTGGACGTTGTACGCAGGGCATTTTTTGCCATTATTGGAGTATACATCACTTAAACGGTTCGAGTTCGAAAAGTCATGATAGGATAAGTTAAATTTAAAAATTTAGTTTAAGTGAGCCTATTGATAATTTTATGTAACAATAACATGATGAGAAAAGTCCCTTGAATTTTAAGACCTGGTCTTGGGTGTCAATGCGTTCTCTGTAAGATCCGAGACCAGTTTATGAAATTAAAGGTACGTTTTCACGGCGAACCGTTTAGTAGACGTATCACTGTAAATGTAACGTCCTCTAAAGAACGCAAAATTTTTGCGTCATAAGACGCCAATTCTTGGCGTCCAGGAAAAGATCGCCAAAATTTGGCGTCCAGGAAAAGATCGCCAAAATTTGGCGTCAAAGGACGCCGCCAACCCATTTACAGTGATGGGCACGACCAAAAACGCTAAGTTTGCATGGCCTGGTTGGCTTCCCCTTACCGTAGACGTTGTCCTCGTCCGGGCCGAGTCCGGTGGCGGCGTCCACCTTGGCCTCGAGCACCTCCGACTCGGTCCTGGTGACCGGTGGCGTGGGCAGCCCCTTGGCGCGCCTGCTGGCGGCCGGCGGCCCGTTCCCTTGCGCCGCCGCCGCAGAGGCTCGCCGACGGTCCTCGACGTACTCCAACTTGCGCTTCCTGATTACCTGTTCATCAAGCATAGTGCGGTTGGAAGCAGTTTCCATCCGCCCCCTCCCCTTTTGCCTGTTCCGGCGTTTTGATTCTATTTAATAAAATGATCGTGCCCCGCCTCGGCCCGCCACGCCCCGCCCCGCCTCGCGTCGCCCCGCCCCGACCTCGCTAACCCTGGGGCGCACTGGGCCGTGCTGTATCTGCTCTTA
>NW_026267286.1:93144-101683 GCF_000697945.3 Frankliniella occidentalis | reverse complement strand
ATTAGAACAACAGCAGTGGGGGCTGTTTGAGGCTAGGCTGTTGCACGCCCCCTTCCGGAGGGGTTGCTGAGGCCGACCGCAGGGGGTGGAGTCGAGAGGATGCGCACAAATTGCGTAAATTTTAACCAAAGGGAAAGGGGGATGCTTTTTTACGGCACTTCATTGTACCCAGCAATCGGTTTCTTTGATTTTAAGAAATTTGAGGATACAGAAAATATTACTTACATTCAACGGAATTTTCCTTTCCTGCTGGAGGGAAAAAATCCTTATTTTCAGGATGTTCTACCAAGGGAAAAGTTTCCTTATCCTCAATTAAGGTGAAAATTTCGTCGAACCAACAAAACATTTTCTGGGTGTTCAATACTGAATAAAAATGAGTATCGTAGAGGGTAGCTCGATAAAGTTATTCCTGTGAGTAACTCTCGGAGTAACTTATTTCACTTTACCTGCTTGTTAGTTTTACTACGAATTAAGAGTGGTTGTGAATCAAGTACACATACTACGCTTAAGTTGTTTATTCACCACAAGGCGTGTCTTTGGAGACAGTGGAGTGGGGTGAAGTGCACACATGGATTTGATGTGGAGTGTTGGGAGTGTTGCTTTTGAACTTACGTCTTTGGACATGGCGTGCAGCGTCTTGAGGTTGCTGTTGAACAGTTTGCCCTGGGCCGTCCGGTTGAAGATGGAGTCGACGAACAGCCACGGGCGGATGCCTCGGAAGTACACGAGCCAGCACATGCTGATGGGAGAGGCCGTTTTAAACCGGTGCTGGTGGTTTCCGCAAAATTTTGTAATTCTTATCGAGTTTGTTTCCCACTCACCTGTTGACTGCCTTGACGTAAGGTGAGTCGATCTGCTTCGTTGAATTGACCTGGGCGTTAACTTTGGTTCCCATCGCGCATTCTGTGTGCATACAGAAGCCCACAGAAGCTTACACTGTTAGAAATAGTTGGTTTCGTCACGCTGATGTTTACTTGAAGCGTGTTTGAAAGAAACAATACTGACATAACTTAGAATTCGTCGACAAGTGACAAATAGAAACGGGCTGTCGTGAATTAACCGCATATTTTGTAAATAGAAAATAACAAAGTGCGTCGTAGATTTACAATAAAGTTATTTTCCTACTTTTTAAATAGAACAAGTTACATTTCATTAAAACTGCAGGCTCGACCGTAGTTAATTTAGCCTACCGCAGATGATGTCCAGGGTGCAGAGCGATATGTAGTGGTGCACGTCGAAGGCTGGCCTGCCGTCTTCCTTGGACATGTTCTCCACCATGAGGTTTGAGTTGCGGTTGAACGAGTCCATGAATCGGTCGAGGATGCGGAAGTGGAACGTGGGGGTGATGATGCGTCGCCGGTGGAACCATTTGGAGCCTGGAATTTATTACAGGTCTTGACTTTTAATGTGCAAATGTTAAATCGTTACAGTAAAATTAATTTGGCAGCTGTGCAATACAAATATCATTTTCTTTGTAACACAAAGCACTGCCATGCTTTGCAAGCTGCTAAAAAGATGTTTTTGTTCAGCTATAAATCACGTGCTTAACATTACAAAGCAAATGGGTTTTATTGCTAAGCTCTTAATTGTATGTTAGCCGGTGTCAACTCTGCAGTAAGAGATACCCCAACGCATAGTTTTGGCTTGGGTGCTCGACATTTCTCTCGGAATCTCTGCCGTCGCAGTTTGTTCGGCGTGTCTCTTTGCCCCGCTTCGGTGCGACGCCTCTCTGTCACATGCTTCATGTCTCGCCCCTTCGCAATATACACTTTTTCATTACTCTGCGCCGAATAGCGCGCCTCCGTCATCATCGCCCGCCCACAGAATATACTATCTCGCGTCTTTCACTCTTTTTTTTATTATTATTATTCAGAGCCGCCGTTTATTTGTAGTAGAGAATATCCAGCCGGCCCGCTTTTCACTGCATGCTGTGAAAATGAAGGCAAAGCGACTGGAACTAAAAAAATAATTGGAAAAAGTTGCACATAAAAAAATATATGGAAATGAATCAATGATAAATTCCTATATGTTTTGCGTTGGCCTACAAATTTTCCAAAGACGTTTAACTTGCGTTTCCATCTTGTTTAAAGTATGAAACATGGTTTCCTTTTTGCAATGTCACAATAATAAGCTTGCGGAGCAAAATTTCCTGTACAAGCAACCCCTGCTTTTTCCTACAGAAGCTTTTTCTTACCCGTGCTGGTGAGGAGACCCGTGCCCAGCCACGGGTGCAGGTGTGCGTAGTCGCGGCTCTTGTGGATGAACTTCTGGCTGCTCATGATGGTCTGAAACGCAAGCAAGTGCATACCATGTAGCTGCTTGTTGTCCTTTTGACGTGCCCAGGCCCAGCCTCCGCTTCTCTCTTGTCCCATCTCACAATCACCTTTCAATCTCTCTCTCCCTCTCTCTCTCTCCCCCCCCCCCCCCTCTCTCTCTCTCTCTCTCTCTTTCTCTCTCTCTCTCTCTCAACCCCTCTCTGTCTAACCATATCGTCGTCAAAGAGCTGCCACCGTGACGCACCTCCTTTGCCCTGATGCAACAACCTCTGCGGATGGACAGCCCTAGCCTCACTCCGGTCCCGCGCGGGTCGTTAAATACTCTCACACACACAAGACACGCACGCACACATCATTTTTACACGGCTCGGCGGCGGGTACTCCTGCGGCTAGCAAGTCACAGGCCACGCTAGAGGCCTTTCGCTCTGCGACGTCTGGAACCAAACACTGTCTCCGCTAAGCGAAGGACGCGCAAAGGCTCTCCTCCCCTTTTTCTTACCGTTTTTGGCGGGGGGGGGGTCTTGGCTAACGCAGAAATTTAGCTCGGGGTAGTCTGAGTGGAGAGAGCGGAGGGAGGAGGAGATGGGAAGTAGATAGTGAAGGGTTAAATAGAATGGAATCCATGTTCGGTCTGGGCATCGCGGAACCCTCAGCAATGATTGTCTTTGCGGTGCGTAAACTCTGGGATGCCTCGTTTCGTTTCGCCTTGCCACTTCTCTCTCTCTCTTTTGCTCGCTCGATGGCTCGCACTGTCTCTCTCGCTCTCGTTCTCTCTCGCTCTCGTTCTCTCTCTTGCTCTCTCTCTCGTTCTCTCTCTTGGTCTCTTGCTCTCTCGCTCTCTCGCTCTATATCGCTCTCTAGCTCTCGCTCTCTCTCTTTCTCTCGCTCTCGCTCTCTCTCTTTCTCTCGCTCTCTCTCTCCAAGTTCCACGGCCCGGCACGAGACGAAACATTATGTTAAAAGGGAGTTTGTTATATCACGGCACTGTGGGAAATGCCGCCATAAATTGATGGCATATATTTTATCGTATTATTTACAAGATATCTGCATTGTCTATTCAAGGACGTGGGCATGGGGAATACGTTTTTCCGATTTATTATTACGAATTATATTTTCACTAAGCGAGTGAGTGTTGTATTTTACCTGGCAGAGTACATGAAAGTTTGGAGGGGGTGCTGGAAAAGGGAGCCGCTTGGGGGTTAGTGCGTGTGGGGGAGATTGCGCACGCAATGCTGACACTCCATTGGGGTGCACCGGGTCGGCATCAACGCGATATTGGCATTAATGCGGAGGTGGCTGATGGGAAAATAAATAAAATTGAAAGTGAATAACCCCCTCCCCTTTTTTCTCTCCTTTTTTGCGGGGTTGACACGGCCGATGGCGGTTTAGCGACGCGTGCTTCTCTTTCGCGACCCTCTACCCCTTCCTCGCCTCCCGGGCCGCCCACTCCCATACCAAGTAAACAGCATCCGAGCCGAATGAAGCCCCAATCACCTTCCACCGGGCCGAAGGGGTGAGAGAAGGATATCTGATTGCTCTAAGGCGTCGGTCGGGCCAGAGGGGCGTAACTCCAGCCTGCGCCGTTGGGTGTGCCCCCCCCCCCCCCATCCCATTTTCCCCGCACCTTGCCGCCCGCGCGCACGCTTACTTTGTTGCTGATTTCCTCCTTGCTAAACCCTCCAGGGAGCAAAATGTAGCGATGCTTCCCCCCCCTCCCTCCCTCACCCCCTCCTTCCTTGATTTCTGCCGAAACAGTTCATCTTTCCTGGCTGAGCGGGTCTTTTAATGAGCAGCTCCGTATCGAGGCATAGGTCTGAAAGTATCGTTTCGTCCGGTTTCGTCTGCTCACTCTCTCCCTCTCTTTCCCTCCTTCTCTTCTCCCTACCTCTCCCTCTCTCTCTCCGCCTCCATCTCTACCTTTACCCCTGGGGGGCAGAGGCCTTGTCCTTCATCGCGATTATGGGGCACCCCCCTACCCCCGCAAATAATGCAATGGCACGTCTACAGTGGACTGCAAAAGGGCAAGAGGGTGGAGGCCGTCTGGGAACGCTTCGTTTGCGCGCGTGTTGATTTTACAACCTGACAAAAAAAATATATATTGGAAGGCGCACCTAGAGGAACGTTTACAGATTTTATTGATAATTTTTTGGGGGTTCATATGCTTCAAGTCCTCCCCAGATTGGCTTGTTTTGGGAATGTTTTCTGTACACCGAGTGAAACTGCACCATTTTTCCCTTTGAATCCAGCGCGCGTCGTCTCATCACGCGCGAGCTGTTGTTCGAATGCCGCTCAAAGGCTCTCCGGTATCCGCGGCATCCCTGCGAACTTGTGTCGAGTTAGTTGTTGTTTTTTTTTTTTTCGGTCGGTCGGACCTGTACACACACCTCAGCCAGGGGTGAGATTGGGGGGGGGTGTAAAGAGGCTAGGTCGGGTTCACAGTGAGTAGCGTTCCTGAAACTTTGATGCCGGCCTGGCCACCCCCTTTATCCACGTTGGGGGGGGGGGGGGGGCGACGACGGGGAGCTTCCCCTTGCTGCAGGGCGCGTCTGCTTCCCGCAAAGCACCCAGGCGAGGCCGCGGAGGGGTCCCTCCGGGTGGGCGGGTCGATCCCGCGGCCCGGGAGCAGCCCCCCCGTGAGGAGGCTAAGAGGATAACTGGAGGCAAAAGCATTGGTCTTCCGTCGTTAGACACTCTCTCTCTCCCTCTCCCCCCCCCCCCCCTCTCTCTCTCTCTCTGCTGCGGATCTAAAAGTCGGGCGGGTGCCGTTGGGGGGCGGGGCTCACCTCGACATCTTTGGCCTGCGAGAGGTTGATGTAGCAGGCCGGCCCGAGCCAGATGCGGTACAGGTGGCCGTAGCGCGAGCGGTACGCGTACACCATCTTGATGAAATCTGGAAACGAGGAAACAGTGTTCACGAACAAACTTTAAGCAATCCTTGAAAATAAATAAAACGGCATTATTATTTTTTAAAAGGAGAAATGCTTAACGCATATTTTTCCTGGTTTCTAAAGTATTGTAACCCTGCTCGCGCCCTCCGTGTTGTTCAGGACTCAATCACAGCTTCCGCAGCCACATCGTCTGTTTGGCGGGCCTATAAGCACGCGTATTTAGAACATACAGGAGCCCCGTTACGACTAGGCTGCATCCCTTTTCGCAAAATACAATTCCTGACGTGTCAACAATTTTCACAAAAGGAAAATATTAACTCTTTCCGAGATCATAATCATTTTTTGTTTGTTTGTTTGTTGGAAAGATTGTGGAGCAGGAAAAAGAAAGTTGCTAACAATACGCATAAATGCTGCTTAGGACCTCGTCTTGCCTCTCACCAAAGTCATTCGCGAGGATGCTGAAGAAGTTGCCGATGACGGGCAGGAACCTGGGCCCGGGGAGGGTGTTGGCCAGCTGCAGCAGGCGCCTGTTCCTCAGGCTCCACAGCAGCTGCAGCAGCGCCAGGGCGCCGACGACCCACAGCACGGTCACGGCGAGCCCCATGCCGCGCGCTGCCGGGGAATTGGGGCGCGCGAAATTTGAAAATCCTTGTCTCGATGATTTGTGTAGTTTTTTTTTAAGTTTTTTTTTTATCTGGCTTGTGCTTGGTCCGTGCTTTTTCCGATGCTCGTCTCGCACGGACTCACTCACAGCCCCAACACTATATATCTCTCTCGCGCACACACACGCACACACAACCACCCGCCGTGACTGATTCGATCCGATTCGATTTTGATTCGATTGGAGCGCGAGCCCACCGCGCGCGTGTCCCGTTGCGACTGGATGCGTTATGATATGGCCCGAGTGCGCCTCTGTGTGTTCCAGTGCGCAGCCGTCCGTCCCCCTCCCTCCTCTCCTCTCCCACTCCCCACCATCCTCCCCGCCTCACCCCCACGTCGACGCACTCAACGCGTACCTATAGGCGCTGACAGTCGTCACCACACTGCTACGACTCCTTAAACCACATGTCCTTGCCCCCCTCCCCCCTCCCCCGCTCCCCCTTTCCCACCCGCCGTCCCGCGCTGGGCCGGGAGCGGTCCTGGATGTATCACAAGAGAGCCATTCTTGCGCGTCTTCTTCACTGTAAAAAATAGTAGGTAGGTTTACAGGAAAAAAAATTACAATTTGAAATCGTAAAAATACATGCAGTACGTATCGACTTAAAATTCATTGGCGAGTAAAAAATCTGCTCTCGTAAATTTATAACTTGCACTATAACTTAAGTTTACAAAATTTGTAAGTTTAAAACTATGTTTTTCACTAGCGACCGCTAGCGACCGTGTTTCCTGTTGCCCCGCTGAAATCAATGTGTCCTCCTGCAGCCTGCTGCCAAAACTTTTGCAACTGCCGCGTGGGTGGGCTTTTGTGAAGTAAAAGAAATATAATTGTACCATCATTCTCGAATCTTTTTTTGTACGCAATAATTGTTATTGTTGCTACCATAAGAACACCGTAAAAAATATGTTCAAAAATTGATGTATATATTTTTTAATTTACTATTTACAAAATATGTTTTACGTGTGCATCATCGCGAAAGGATTTCAAGTCGCTATGTAGTGTTTGTAAATCTACAATTTTAAATCGTAAATGTACGACACCTTCCATGGAAACTTTTCCTGTACCCAATACAAAAATTTCTCGCAGTGAATATTCTAAGATAGTCTAGAAAATGTTTTCTAGATACTATTTTCAGTTTTTATTCTATATAAAGTTAACATTCTTGTGATAAGAAATTTGTCATATTCTCTCCAGGAATACATTTATTTGTATCATAGTACAAACACTGATGTAGTACTTTATCACTTCATTGTGCTTTCGAAGAGTATTGGATTTGTTGGTATAATTTTGCTATTATTACCGATCAATACACATTTGGTTTGGTTCCTTCGTTAATGTTAGTGTGCGGCTAATGAGCTGGGGCTGACACTAGCAATTTTCAAAAATAATGAATCGCTAGCCCGTACGAATTAAGTACAGAACAAGACGCTTTTAGTGAGGACTGCTTTGGAGACTGCGTCTTTCAGGAAGTTGTCAGCTAGAGCTAATTTCATTCTTGCGAAATATAGTATATTAATATTGGTCGAAGAAACAAATATTTATCGTCAGAAAAATACGAGGGGGAAACGACTGTTAAACTTTGTGTCAGCCGGATTACGGATTACCCGGACTACGTCCGGAGTGTCCTCCGGATTACGTCGCTTTTTCTCTAGGATTACCCCGGATTACCCCCAAAATTTCCCCGGATTACCCCAAAATTTCCCCGGATTACCACGGATTTTTTAGAATTTCCTCGGATTACCCCTACCGGATTACCTTTCGGCTGTCAGCCGGATTACCTTAGTCGTCGAAGTAAACTTTTTTTCGGATGATTCTCAATTTGAGAGAAACACTTGCTAGAAAAAAAAATTCTTCTGACATGAACCCAGCCTCTCTTGCTAAAATAACTCTTGCTTTGAGCGGAAAAAAACATGGCCTGATCAATCATACATAGCCCAATAGAGTGTTTTTCTTACAATCAGAAAACGTTTTCTTTAGTGATATCACTGTAAGTTTCTCGGTATGCGTTATGCCCGGATGGGTGGGTGCTGGCTTAAGTGGTCGGCGCTCTTCTTCCGCCCCTCATCTAGTTGTCACCACTTGGGTCACTTGTTTGCCCACCTGCTTCTGTTGCTGGTCGCACTCATGTCCGTGACACAGTTCTCACTCGTTGGTGTGAGTGTCCTAGTCGGTGCGTTTGCATATGCCGATGTCTTCGCGTGTCGGTGTGTGCTCGTGTGTGTCAATTGCTTAGCCAACATTACTACCGAGTTGCTTCGCGGGCTTGCGGTCCGCCCCGCCTCTGCTTAACAGTCTTAAGACAAGTGCCTTTCACACAAAAATAATGAATAAATCAGGGAACTCAGCATACTTGCGATGATGCTGCTCACCTTGTTCCTATCGTTTTTTTTTTATTTATCAGACAACAATACCTCTATTATTTGGAGAGCAGTGGAATTTCTCACAGAAATAATAAGTGATTTGCATGAAGCATCCCAAGCGTAACACGTTTAGCGTCTGTAGGTGCACATTAGGCGTCAAAAGTTTAAACAGAAGCTACCTTTTAAGAAAAGTGGTTAACTGAACCAAAGTGTTACACAGCTTACGCTAGACAGACACTGAGGCTGGTTTGGTGAATCTTATGCCAAAGGGCATGATGATATTATTTTTGCAAATTTTGCAAAGTATGGGATTAAATCACTAAACAGAAAATGTAATAACAACTTTTTATCGCAAAT
>NW_026267286.1:91511-92954 GCF_000697945.3 Frankliniella occidentalis | reverse complement strand
GAGAGAGAGAGAGAGAGAGAGAGAGTAAAAGTGCCCTGTAATTTTCTGTCACCACTCGTGGCGCCTGAAACTCGCGATACTCTGTAAGACGCTACCACTATTGTATAGCGGTAGCAAAAAGATGAGATATTCAGGGGTTACTCAAACTCCCCATTTATAACAAAGAAATTTGTGCTCCTGCCGACAAATGGGATCTGGGATGACGAATGTTTGGTTGTCTCTGTCGAGTGAGGAAAGAGGGGTGGTGCAGTGTGAGATGAGTTTGTCCCTAATGAGCGGGTGCGACTAGTTGAAGCCACTATGCATGCAAATGTGTGTGCCCTCGTTACCCTTATTTTAGAGAGAGGAGAGCAAAAGGGGGGGGGGGGCGAAGGAGGTGTTGCGGGAGACGTAATAAGTCCCACTGAGACACGAGCAAGTGCCAAAAGGGGCCGAATGTTCGAAACAATGCCCCCAAAATACAAGACTTTTCGAAACAAAACAAAAAAACAAAAAAACACATTTATAGCTACGTTGACTTCACTGATTGAAAAAGGTGTGCAGCTGGCGGGCACGTACATGTGCTCATCACTATGTTAGACACTTTTAAAACAGTATAGTTGAGCAGTTGGTGTTGGTGTTTAACTTCAGGGTTTGTCATGAAGCTTTGGACACTAACACACGGAGTCCCTCGTGACTTCACACTAATTGCTACAATAAGCCGGGTTACCCCTCCCTCACCGCGAAACTCAACGTGTTAAAAGGTTCAAATTCATTGTTGAACACTTCAAAGTATTCCGATTTCCAGTCGAACACCCATGTGGTCTTGCACCATGAACACTTCCACGTGCATGCCAGTTGCACACTTTTTTCCAGTGTTTCTACGGCGTTCGGCTGAAAGTCGCGGAAATGACTTATTCACTCGGGGCTCTTCCCTCTGTTGCACGGGCCTCGTCTCTTTTAACGAAAGGGCTGGCAATAACTGTCTAGTCGTGACGATGGAACAGAAGGCGCGCGCCCGTTAAGCCCTTCGTGGCCTCGGACCGTATCGAGGCGGACAGCGAGGCCTCTGTGGTCACGCGAGGGAGGCCGCTGCCGCCGGCACAGTAGTGGTGGCGGTGGGCGGCGAGAAATTAAAGTGCGTGGTACAGCGACCACCTTGCGTGGCATACTTCGACCACTAATGCATGTCAATGCACTTTAAAGTGCATAATATTCCGACCAATTTAAAGTGCGTCACAATGTATTTCGTCCGTTTAATAATGCGCCATTTTCTAAGGTCCCATGGCCCTTAAGAGGCCTCTTTCCGGTTCTTAAAGTTCTGTGATGCGCGTTGTCACAACCAGGTCACACTCTACCTCTGTTCCTGTTCCTGGATACTTCTTGTCTCTCTACACCACAATTGCCACATTACCCACCTGTCTGCCGGACTCGGGCTCTCGCAACCGCTTTAACTTTTTTTTT
>NW_026267286.1:88618-90441 GCF_000697945.3 Frankliniella occidentalis | reverse complement strand
ATCGTGCACGCTATAAAATCTTGTTTTTTTTTAAATTATTCACAGCTTACTAAGTTATGGAAACACAAAAGTATAAATATACATTTCCGCAAATTTCTACATACTGGCGCGTACAAAAAAAAATGCGTAAGCTGAACATGTTAACAAAACTCCATAAGCCATGAATAAAAACAATCCACAATATTGTTAGTGTGTAGCGGTCGCAGGGCCGATTCCGCGGTGTACCTGCTCTTCGGGTTGGCTGACCGACCCGTTTGCACGTGCAAATAAGGGCAATGGTTGCGCGGAGGGGAGGGGGGGGGATAAAGGCCGTATGCTCCGGGGAGCACAATAGTCGCTGAGCCCCCCTCCCTGCGCCCTTGCGCCCTGTTCCAGTGTGCGCTCGGGCGCAAATTATCACGGTATCAGGCGCCCATCTCTGCGACCCCCCCCCCCCTTCCCTCGTCCCCCAATGGGTCTTACACCCTCAGGGGGGGGGACCTGTGCCGCACCGGGACCCGACCGAGCGCTGGGACTCGCGGGACGGTTAAGTTCATTAAAATAAATTTGCATTGCGCCGAAATAATTGTTTCGCCCTGTTTGTCGGCATCGATATGGCTGGATGCGGCGCTCGGCTGTTCCGGCTCTTCAAAGACTCTCGCGGGCGGTCTATGGCTTTGCGGTCGCGGGGTCGGCTTTATGACAATTTCTGTTTTACGATGTTGGGCCGCTCTTGATGCTGCTGCTATAGGGGCGCCGCAATCTCTTTCTCTTCGGCCTGCTTCGGCCGACCGATACCGCGATTTGTAGGTGGGGGGGGGGGGGATGTTTGCCGACGGAGCTAGTGCGGAGCTGGACCAGAGGTGGGCGGGGGGGAAACCTCGACTTTAGTTGACGTACTGTATCAACTACGCCCCTCTCCCCTTCCCCTCGTTGTACTGTACCATGACCGTCCGGGGCAAAAGGACGAAGTAGGTAGGGGGGTTGGTTGTACCATTCTCGGAAAATCCCGTGATTCCTATGTGCGGGTAAAGAACGAGTAGAGGACGCTTCCCGGAACAAGGCCGGGGCCACGGAACTTGTGGCGCTGGTTCCTTTTAGACTGCAAGAAATGCGAGTATGGCGTCGGCGGCTGGATGGGACGGTAAAAACAAACGTCCGAGTTTTGGGGGAAAATGAAAAACTTTTAAGAATTCCTAGAGTCTGAGGAAAACTGCTAAATCTGTAGACCTCTATTAAAAATTTAAAGGAAAGAGGAAGCCTTCTCAAAATACTGAGGACTTTTTTTCCCATTTTGCCTTGAAAAATGAGACAGGTGTACACCAAAGCTCCCATGTGCTCCCATGTGCACACAGAGTAAAGTGGCCCCGATGTGTTCCGTCATTGTTGTCGCATTCTGTCTAAGAAAATGTATTTAAAACGACAGGCGAAGAGCATTCTAATCACAATGCTGGAATGAACAATTGAACATTTCCAGCGGCTCGGCTATTTTACGGAAACGTTTGAAAAGGTAGGGCAAATCATTGAAAACACAAATAATTGTGAGGGACGCATGCAGCGAGCGAGCTATTGACTCCATCCGCTGCTCTCATACAGGCGCGGCAAAAAGGCGCAGACAGAAAAACACCACACACACGTACGTCGCCGCAACATGGCCGGCCACTGAAATGTTGTGTTGGCGTTATTTGGCTTTGAATTACCGTGTCCACCAGCCGGTGGTCTTGTTGCATGTGACATGTGCTGGCAGTACTCTCCCCTCCCCCTGTCTCCGTCTCTCTAACCCTCATCCTCTTTCTCCCCCCTCCCTCCCTCTCTCTCTCTCTCTCTCTCTCTCTCTCTCTCTC
>NW_026267286.1:73939-88028 GCF_000697945.3 Frankliniella occidentalis | reverse complement strand
ATTGCTACTGCCCTGTGCCAACACGGAGGCTTACTCATCAACAACACCTTCATTCCATGTCGAATGTACGTTTCTCAAGCTACAAAAGTTGTAGTATCAAACTGTCCGCCAGAAATGCCCGACGAAGACCTCCAAAAACTTCTAGAACCATATGGCAAAATAGTGTCAACAACAACCAGGTTAAGTGTCTCTACCAAACATGAAGATTTAAAACACGTGAAGACCTGGAAAAGGTCACTGTACATCGAACTCTCCAAAACATTGCCGTGCCCAGAAATAATGCACGTCACCAGCCCAGAGGGACACAAGCACACACTCTACATTCAAACAAACCTGAAAGTGTGCACTTTTTGCAGGAGCACAACACACCCTGTCGAAGAATGCAAAGTGAAACAAAAACAAAGCGAAGACTTCCCATCCCTGAACTACACACCATCTCCATCTCTACGCCTCTCCAACCTCAAAACAAGAAACCAACCGAAATCATCTGATGTGCAGCCACAAAGAAACCCACCCTCACCAGACACCCCAAGAGAAAAACCAGCCCCAGAAGACCCACCAGTGAACCTAACCTCAAAACCCGGCCGATCGTCGGATTCTACCGCTGCTGTGGCCGCTGCCGCCGCAACCTCCCAGCCCCGCACCACCCCAGCTGTGACTGTTCCCCTCCCTCCCTCCCTCAGTGTGCCCCCCGAACCAAATTCAAATGCTCACCCCAAGAAAAGACTTCTCTCCCCACAATCACCTGAAGTGTTATCAAAAGTCCTGAGACAAACTACATCTCTCTCTCCCGAATCACCTTTATCATCAGAATCATCCAAACCCTCAAAACATTTAGAACACCACAAGGTGGTACTAGAACAAATGAAAGCAAAAGAACAAGAATGTGATCAACTTGAGACAATTATTTGTTCAATGTCTTTTGATGAAACTAAATTAGATGAACAATTATTTGCTGATGTTATTTGTCATTGCAAGAGGGATACTAACATAAGAAGAGCAGTCTACACATTCACAAATGTTTACAGACGAAATGTAGATGTGCCAGAGCTCTTAACAAAACTAAACGAATTGTCTCTTTTGTGCCCTAACAATAATTTCCTTAAAAGAATTATGACAAGTGCCTCACGTAATTTAAGTGCTTAGCCAGTATTATCTAACTACAATTCAATTTACCTTGTAATTATATTTTAAAAAATATGAAAAAACCTCTATCCCTCACTATGAAACAAATCTGTATTTTTTCTATTTTATTCAGTGCTGTATTAAACATTACACTCTAGACGCAAACAAGCAGCACTGCATGCTCGCTGCTTTGACAGCTACTTGTGACAAAAAGACTCAACCCCTTTTCGGCCCATTTTGTACGAAATCCCCCCAATAAATCATTTGCTAAACTAAAAACTCTCTCTCTCTCTCTCTCTCTCTCTCTTTCCCCCTTTGTCGGCGCTGCAGGAAGGCGCACCGAGCGGAAATGGAATGATGAGAGTGTTTTCGTGTCCATATGCGTGATTGACTTTGTGCGTTCCGGCCGTGCGCACCGGGCCGGGTGAGATAACGAGAGAGAGAGAGAGGTGGGGGGGGGGGGGAGTAGTTGGTAGAGGGCGCTCAAACCCAGGCTAGATCCCGCATTCCCAGCACGCGTGCTTAACTACGTGCGTGACAAAGACAACCACACGTATGCTCACTGCAGCTCTAGTGTAGACTCTGCGAAAAAGAACTTCCATGCATTAGGTTGAACATAACAAATCTAACGCTAAAAATGTCAAGTTATTTGTGTTTAAAATTTCAGCAGCACTTTCAGGCCTGTATTGATTTATTTATTAGTAGCTTATAAATATTTTTATGCAGCAGGATTACTGAGTAATTTGTTACTTAGTCTGTATATTGCTGTAAGTAACTCACTGATAAAAGAAAAAAATACTTGTCATTAAAAAAGAAATTATTTCGTATTACTGATGAAACAAGTGTCAGTAGCTTGTAAATTATTTTACGCAGCAGGAATGCTGAGAAGGGATGAATAACATCAGTAACAGGATGAGAGTGAGCTGAAACGAACGGGCCTACATCGGCCTGCTAAATGTTTTTCTGTGTGGCTGACGGGATCCTCGTTAAATGAACTAACCGCGTTCGACGGCTCGCCGGACGTTGGCGCCGGTGCCAGGTGAGGGGCTTAGAGGAGTGATCCGTCGCTGTCAACGGCCGAGGGGGAGGGAGGAGGCAGACTGGTGGAACGATCGAATTCCATGATAAATTGATTCCAATTGTGAAGTAATTTTGGCGTGGAGGAATGTAAAGGGGAGAGATGGGGAGGGAGGGGATGGGGGGGAGGGGGAGAAAGTGGTTTACTTATTGAGGTGGGAAGAGTGAATGAGAGAGCGATGGAGAAAGAGAGAAAGAAGATGAGGGAGCATGGCTGAATAATTAATTATCCGATAGGCCTCATGACTGGACGATATGCGCGACAAGTAAGGCTGGTTCATTTGCCTCATTTCAACTGCTGGTACTCTCTCTACATTATCGCTTTGGATCGCACTATTTGACCGTGTGTGCGTGTCTGCGGCCCCCATTGAACGCGGCGTTGTAATCAAACTTTCAATCGGAACCAGGAGGGGGCGATTGAGGGGGGATGGGGGGGAGGCTTCCCTTCCCGACTGCTGCGCGGCCTGGGTCGGAGACTGGAGCCCAGGTGCCATGGAGCCGAGTTGCCTAACTCGATAGTCTGTAACGCGAAAACACCCAGCTGGAGACGTTAAAAAAAAATGGCCTGCTGGCCTGTAGCAAAGGCAGTCGACGGATGATTTGAAAGCTGGCACCAACAAAATGGAAACAACAACGGTAAAATTTTCCTGAGACATTAAAGGCGTATGTCTAGCTGGACTGGGGCTGAGCGCTGGCTTGTATTTTAACCGGATAACTGGATCAGGCTGGCTTCTAGGAAACGGAGTCCAGTCTTTAAAGGACTGCCTAAAAATATGTACCGTCGTGTAGTTGAACAAGCGAACAAGCTGCTTTGTCCTGGAATGTGTTTGTTTCTTTTAATTGTTTCCAGCACGGAGGCCTTGTTAAGACCAGCGTTGTTGTTGTCACCGATATTATCGAGACGGTCAGAAGAGAACCCACACTTTGCGCAATGTCACAGGTTTCTGCTGAGGTATATCACTCACGGTGGCGGAGGCGTTGACGTTTCTGCCGAGAGCCACACGACCGGTCGTTAGCGCGCATAGCTCTGTTATAGGGGGGATGGTTATCGGCTGGGGGGCAGGAAGCACAGTGCGCCTCCCCGTCGGCATGGCAAGCAGGGCGGGCTGCACTGCGGGCGCCAGCACAACAAAGCGAGCGTTGTTGCGGTCGGAAGCGTTTACTTCTGCGCGCGCTGCAAAAGTATGCAAGATGGGGGGAAGAAAGAAGGGGGCTTCGATAATGACAGCCTTTATTTTTGTTTTCTTTTGAAGTCCTTCCTTTGTCTCGAGGTTGATTGTGAAAAACCAAGTGTAAAAACTAATTCGTGTCCGAGTAATGCTTTTTCAACATTCGCAAACATTTTTGTCGTAAAAAATATTTTAAAAATTTTAGTTTCAAAATTCCATCCACTATTATGTTGTTGTTTTTTAGGGGGGGGTTGTAGAGGCTTTTTCAGTGGATCGGGGCGATGCCCCGCTCGACTTTACTCCATATAATTCGCACCGTCGGTTTACGGTGTTCAGCCGTGGCCGGTCCTGTATTTTCCGGTAGATAACCCATCAGCTCTGCGGGGCCGCGACCCCTGCGCCGTCGGGTCCCGAAGGGTCGGACGGCTCTCTGCTGGGTCCGGGGCTGGCGGCTGGCTGGGCCCCGCGGCCCGCCCGACCCGACGCGGGGCTCCGTGTCGACTTACTCCGTGCCATTGCCCATTTAATTAATGCCAAACCTGGGGATCCCCAGCTGCCGGCTTGCGCACGACCGCCCCGGAAAGAACAAGACACGAAAAAGCGAAAGTGAGGGAACGCACGAAGCGCCGAAGAAAAATACGCACCCTGCCGATTCCTTCGTTTTCCTTCTCTTTTTTGCTGTTCACGTTTGGAAGGACACCCTCGGCCTGGCCGGCCGGTGCGGGTCACTGCGTTCTTCTTTTATCGAGTTTTCTGACCTTTCGCCCCCGCCCCTCCATTTTTTTATTTTTTTTTTGCTATACTTTACCCCCTCGTTGTCCTACGTGCGTTGGAATGATGTAGAAATGGCGTCGTAATAACGCCGTAAAAACGCCCGCGGGCCGCGTGAACCGGGAGTCACCTCCCCCTCGGCTTCCTGAATGGCGAGCAGCAGCAGAGCAGCGGCGGAGCCATGGCGCTGACGGCCCTCTTCATGTCCTATCACCCCCAAGCTCGCTGTCGTAACCGGCGGAAATTGAACGCGCGTTGTCGAAGACAGTAACGCTGCTGGAGACGTCTGCTTACGATTCGCACGCCTCGGACTGCAAAAGCAAAGCGGAGTCACACGACAGACTCGTCGGCGTCGGCTTCCTATGTTGGGTGTGGGTTCGCAGTGAATGTTCGATGTACATTTCTATACACCCAGAAGACCGTTTAGTCCAGAGAACCAAATTCAAAACCGAAGAAATTTTAGCTCTTGGGACTAAAATTTGTCCGTTAGCGATGAAATATTTTAGTCTACATGACTTAATTTGATCGGTGCGACTACATTTAGTTAAAAATTGGGTCACTAAATTTGAGTTGGTTTTAGGAACTAAATTTTGTTTCTTACAACCCTGATTTAGTTGTATCAACTAAATGGTTCTATGAGTGTAGCATTTCACACATCGCCTTTCGCACCGTTCTTGTACACGCAAGAAAAATCGGAACTGGAAACGACCACCAAAGTTATTTATTTCTATTTGGTGAGATTGTGTGTTTCTCCAGGCAGGCTCCAGGCCGCCCTGGATGGGTCGGCCGCGCGGTCCGGTCCCGCCTGGAATCAATATCAAGTCTATTCCGGGCAGACCTCTTACCTTTCGGGACGGGTCACGGACGCGTGAAGCAGCGTGACGACTGGCGACTTCGTCTGTGTGATGTTGGCACCTCCGCCGCTAATAATGCACTGGAAAGTGTGTGAATGTATCACACACTTGTAAGTGTATGAATTGCTATTAGAACACGTGTTGACGCAAAGTGTACGAGTAGTTTGTCGGGAAAACTCTCACCTTTACGAGTCTAAATGGAAATTCACTCACCTAAATTTGTGTGCGTCGTTTCGTACACTTGGGTTTTCTACGTGGTTGAGGTCTGGAGGTTGAGGCGGGCTCACTTGATTTTTACCTTGAACCTAACCACCCCCAAATATAGCATTATATGTCTATATGTCATATATACAAATCAATATGTTAAAATCGGTTTAAATTTATCTTGAATAAGGTTTCATTTTGTGTATTTTCTCTTTTTGTTGCAGGTGAGTTTTTTGCAACACGCGGCCCTACCCCGGTGTTGCTGTGTCTGCCCGGCGACTGGCTCAGTCTCCTGCTTGCACCAGCTTCACGCTATCAGGCTCCGCGGTCCGCGTGATAGCCGAGCGTAGCCTCGAGACTGGAAGCAACGTGTGCGGGTGGGAGGTCGCGCCAACGTGTCGCAGTTTTCATGTGGTGCCGCGGAGCCCACTCCGTCATTTTATTCGTTAAACTGCTACTTTGTGGATGTGATGCATGTCGAGGTGAATGATTAACACAGAATGTATTTAGCATTGCTAAAAAATGGCCAACTTGTAATTTTGATTCGAGAACATATCGTACCGCCTACTCGACGATGAGCACATCTCTAGGGCGGTGGCTCGTCGACAGACGCCAGCTCGACGTCGCCGTGAGTCCGCCGCCGGTGGGCGCTCGCCTCCTCCGCCTCGATGTGCGTTTCGGGTGACCCTGGCACCCTGTGCAGCACCGTCATGCTGGTGTCGAGCCTTGGGTAGTACGAGACGGCCCGAGTGCGCGCGCGCGCCCACACGCACGCCGACACGCCCGCGCCGGCGCCCGCGCACACGAGCAGGACCACGAGCGCGCAGCCCCAGCCCGCGCACGCCGGCGCACGCGTCGCGGCGGCGGGTGTCGTGAGAGGGAGGAGCCTGGTGCCGGGGGTGCTGGTTGTGCGGGGAGTGCTGGTTGTGCGGGTAGCGCTGCTTGTGCGAGGAGTGCCGGTTGTTTGAGGAGTGCTGGTCGTGAGGGTTGTGCTGGGAATGCTGGTTGTGCGGGGTACGCTGGTTGTGCGGGGTATGATGGTTGTGCTGAGAGTGCTTGTTGTGAAGATTGTTCTGGTTGTTGGGAGTGTGCTGGTTGTGGGGAGTGTGCTGGTTGTGACGATTGAGCGAGGAGTGCTTGTTGTGCTGGTTGTGGGGGTTGTGCGGAGAGTGCTTGTCGCGCCGGCAGCCTGCTTGGTTGTGCGGGGACTGCTGGTGGTGCTGTTGCCGGCCTCGAGCATGCACTCGCAGTCGCACTTCTTGAAGGCCAGGTAGCACGCGTCCTTGCACCCCTGGCCCCCGCAGCCCGCGACACACGCCGTCTGCGTACGCGAACACCCCCTGCGCGCGAAGCACTTCTGGAACAGGCCCCAGTCCGCGCCGCCGCGCGGGTACCCGGCGCAGGAGCACTCGCAGTTCCACCGGCACATCGACGCACAGCTCCTGTCGCCCCTGCACTCGCCGCAGGTCGCAGAGCCGCACTGCAACACCAGCGGGACGGGTCAGTCGGCAACAATTGTCGTACAGAGTACGGGGAAATTGTCATTGGAATAAGTCGTGAAAAAACAATTCAAGATTGTAAAAAAATGTGCAAGCACTCCGTATCGACTTGTACGAAAATATTTTTCACAGTGGGTGGAGAGGGTTTTGAGAGCCAGAAAAAATGCGAATTTAAACGAGTTTTTTTTTTTTTTTTTTTTTTTTTTTTTTAACTTAAACATTTTCGGAAAACTTCAATTCCGAGGAGGAGAGCGCGGGGCAACACGAGGACGCTCACCTGGCGCTCGGCCTCGCACTGGGCCCACTTCCGCCTCTGCTCGGTGGCGGCGTGCGCGCGCTGCACGCACTCGCAGTGGCACCGGTTGTAGTCCAGGTGGCACGCGTCCTCGCACTCGCGCCGCCCCCAGCAGCCCGCGTCGCACGCCAGGTACTTGTCGCCGCACTGCCTCTCGCCGTCGTAGCACGCGCGCCACGGGCCGTAGTCCGTGCCGCCCGGCGGGTACCCGCCGCAGCCGCACTCGCAGCCCCAGCGGCACATGTGCGCGCAGCTGTCGTCGCCCGGCCGGCAGCCGCAGCCGGTCGCGTTGTGGCACTGCGACACGGGGTTGCGAGGGGAACGTTTCACTCAAAGAAGTCAGTAGTGACTCCAAAGTCAAATTCAGAAAAATCAGGAAAAAGTCACAAAACTCTATGAAAAATCGATTTTACAGCAAAAAATCTCAATCAAGAATCGATCTTGAAAGCAGATGATACAAATTTATGAATAGGGCTATGTTTTTATTTTATCTCATTTGCTGCAATCTGTTTGGTTGCTTGCAATCTTGCAATTCGGTGGCCTAGTGGCGTAGAGGACATCATATACGCGGAGGGCAGGCTGGCCCAGTATTGTTAGGCAGGGCAAGGAAGGGGCTTACCCAGCGCGACACTCAGCCAGCCAGCCGGACACTATTCCCCCAGCGCACAAATATGTGATTTCCGGTTTTGCTCTTAGTTCTCTCTTTCCTGCTTATCGAGAGTAAAAGCTAGCTGACGCCTTATCTTGACAGCAGAGGTACAAATTTAAGAATAGGTCTGTGGTTTGTGTTCTAATTTTCTATCAAACTAGCTTAAAGTTACCTTAAAGTAAAGAGACCTTCAATTTACTTATATTCTTTATGTTAAGTCAATAATGGGCACTTAAGTTAATCATCTGCTAAAAGAAGAGCAAAATTATTGGTTACACTCTAAAAAAAATCAGTACAAAATTCTGTAACATTGTTACGCAGTAATTCACATATCACATGTTACAGAAATTTGTATCATTTTTGATACAGATTTTAATCTGTAACATGGATACGAAAATCTGTATCACCTGATACAGAACCTTTTTGGGATTTTAAAATAGTAATTCTTTTTCTAGTTACTCTTCCTCCCTTTCCTCCTCTTCTTTTTTTCTGGGGATCTAACTCATTTGATTTAATTTAAAGGAATGCTTCTTGCCGCACCGGGAGTTGAACCCCAGACCCTCGGATTAGGAAGTCGCGCCTTTACCCGCGCGGCCACCCAGGCTACCTAAGGAGAGGTCCGCTGGAACCCGGGGTCATGCCACCGGGGCTCCCGGAGACCGTGCCAACCAAGTTCCATAATTCTGTATCCAGGGATACAGAAAATTGTATCCAACGTTACTTGATTTTGTATCTGTTACAGAAATTAGTAACATTTACGTAATTTTGTAACATTTTGATCAGATTACAGAATTTTGTACCCATGTTACATGTTTCCATATCACAAAAGCCTGATACAGAATTCTGTATCAAATTTGATACAGAATTCTGTATTATTTTTTAGAGTGTACCAATGTCGGCCTGGGCGCGTGGAAACTCACCTGATCCCTCTCGCACTCGGCCCACTCCCGCCGCTGGTCGGTGGCCGAGCGCCGCGGCCGCTGGTGTCCGAGCCCGCTGGTCAGCTGGGCGGCGTTGTCGTGCTCCAGGCGGCCCGGCGCGCCGGTACTCACGGGGAAGCATGGCCCGGGGTGCAACAGGGACAGTCCTGGGGGGAAACCTACACTGTTAAAAATTCTGTACCCAGAAACAGAATTCATACAGATCGTCCTGTACTTTTATACTACGGTCAAAATCTGTTCGACTGGTATTTGACGGATAAGGACTTATGCCATTGCTTGAAAAGAAATTTCCTCCAGAATAAAGCACAGTGCAAACTACAGGATTACACTGTTTTCAAAATTACCAGCCCATTCTGTAGTTATTTTCTGTTGTAATTTTTAACAGTGTAGAGTATGCGTATACGAAGTAACATGCACTTGCAAGTGTGCACCTTCTCTGTTGAGCACTTCCCACGCAGTGAGTGAGGCAGTGGGCATCCAACCTATAAGGAAGTTTTAAGCCTTCGCACACTTGGTTTATCAGTGGGACTTGGTTTTCTTAAACTTAACGGCACCCCCCCCCCCCAAAAAAAAAAAATACTTCAGCGTTTTTGAAACAGATTTTGAAATTTAAAGTACTGTAAGTCCCGGGATATACTCTTTCGGGTGAGTGTACTGACCGGGGGTGGAGCAGCGCAGGTCGCACTGGCTGCGGTAGGTGCGCTGGTCCGAGCCGCACACCTCGGCGGCCGGGTCCTGGGCCGGGCACGGGCAGGAGGCGGCGAGCGGCAGCAGAACCACGATCATCGTGGCGGCCTGCATCCTGGGGCTGTACTCGTCGGCGTGGACCTCAGCCGGCTGCTCGCGAGTGACTGACTCATGCCTTGCTGCAGCCGCATCTGTTCTCCAGGACGCTGCCCGCTGATAACCCCGCCCCCCAGTGCTCCTGGTAAAGGCGATAGCGAGGGGGAAATCACTTGCGAAATAGCTCGTACACCTTCCCCCGAAATAGTCCGATATAAAGGCGAAATAGAGGCGAAATAGAGCGAAATAAAGACGAAATAGACGCGAAATAGCCTGAAATAATCCGAAATAGGCGGGAAATAGCCGAAATGGCAGGAGAAATAACCGAAATGGTAGGAGAAATACTACGAAATAGTCCGTACGCTTCGAACCCTAGTGATTTCCTCCTCGGGCGATAGTCAAAGGAACCAAGAAACATATACAAAAGTGGTACGCTTTTATTTTGTTAGGCACTTATTACGGTCATTTTTACGGAACATTTTTAAGTGCGTTTGGTACTTGAATCAAGCGGGTTTCTCTCAGAACAAGGGAAATTACTCTTGAATCAAGTGCAAAATGCACTTTATTTCGATTAAGAGCATTGCTCTAAAATCAAGAATCCAGCGTTCTTTTTGATACAAAAACATCAGTCTTTAAAAACATTCCTTGAATGCAGTGGCATATCAGAGGCACATCGCTCGACCGGCGGCTTCGATACAGGCAGCAGTTCGACGTCGCCGTTGGTCCTGGTCTGGGGGTGCGGGGCGGGCTTGGCCACCGTGCTGGGGGCGTAGCCTATGATGCAGCAGGTGACGGGGGCCCGCGCGCGCGTCCACGCGCACAGGGCCGCGCCCACGCACACGAGCGCGCACGCGAGCACGAGCAGGAGCGCGCAGCCCCAGCCCTCGCACACCAGCGCCGACCTGGGGGGCTCCCCGGGCGGGGCGGCCGCGGCCGTGCTGGGGGCGCTGGTGGTGGTGCTAGTGGTGCTGGTGGTGGGAGTGTTGGTGGGGCTGGTAGTGCTAGTGGTGCTGGTTGTGCTGGTAGTGCTAGTGGAGCTGGGAGCGCTGGTGCTGCTATTTGTGCTGGGAGCGCTGGTGGCACTAGTGGTGCTGGTGGTGCCGGTTGTCGTGCTGGCCGCGCTGGACTGGTTGCCGGCCCGCTGGGCACACTCGCAGTCACACTTCTTGTAGTCCAGCCAGCACGAGTCCTTGCACTCCTGCCCTCCGCAGTTCCCCAAACACTCCAAGTATTTGCTCGTGCACCGCCTCTCTATGTGGCACTCCCTCCACAGGCGGTAGTCCATGTCGCCAGGTGCGTACCCGCCGCACGCGCACCAGCAGTTCCTCCAGCACATGAGCTGGCATTCCGCGTCGCCCCCGCCGCACTCTGAGCAGGTCGCACCCGCGCACTGCAACACGGGGCGGTCAGTCAGCGGGAGCAGGGTGTCAGCCTGCCGCTCGGCGCGCACACTCACCTGGTCCGCTTCACATTCCTCCCACTTCCGCTTCTCCTCGCTGACCGAGCGCCGCCGCCGGTGCAGGTCGCGCCCGCCGGGCAGCTGGGCGGCGTTGTCCAGGCGGCCCGGGGCGGCCGTCTCCCTGGCGGAGCACGGCCCGGGGTGGGCCAGGAGGACACCTGTGGGGCAACAGGCAGTCCTTAATACGACGTGCGCCTCGCGACGTGCAATCGAGGGGGAAACGACTCTGAGATCTCGCGTGTACAACGGATTACCCGTACAGAAAAAAAGAGATCTAGAATGTCTCCAGCCGAGACATCGTAGAGACATATTGAAGACGACATGCAGACTGCTACGAGACATTCTGGAGATAAAATTGGAGTCACCCTAGAGCCGTGTTGGAGACAACGTAGAGATATTCTCGAGTCATCGCGGTGTCTCGTAGGTGTATCCATAAAGTCTCGAAAAGGAGTCTGCCTCGAGGCAATGCCGAGACATTTCTCGGGAGACACCGTAGAGACATTCTGGAGTCATGTCCGGAGACATTTCGACGTCAGAGGCGAGACCTGTGGGAGGCACCGTGGAGACATTCTAGAGACGGCGCGCAGCAGAAATCAGTAAAAACGGAACGGGAGGGCGCGCCGCAGCGCGCCGCAGCGCGCCGCCAGTCCGACTCGAACCGAGAACTTCTCGCTTCCCAGTCGGGTGCTGTATCCACTAGGCCATAGTGAACACAGGAGGGGAGCGAGGCGGAACACTGAGCAGTAGCTGACTAGCCTGTGTCTCGGAGATGCCTGGTCCGCCAGTCACCGCTCTGACGTCGAAATGTCTCCGGACATGACTCCAGAATGTCTCTACGGTGTCTCCCTAGAAATGTTTCGGCATTGCCTCGAGGCAGACTCCTTTTCGAGACTTTATGGATACACCTACGAGACACCGCGATGACTCGAGAATATCTCTACATTGTCTCCAACACGGCTCTAGGGTGACTCCAATTGTATCTCCAGAATGTCTCGTAGCAGTCTGCATGTCGTCTTCAATATGTCTCTACGATGTCTCAGCTGGAGACATTCTAGATATCCTTTTTTCTGTACGGGTTTCCGTATGTACTCTCGGTGGTGAGTGTACTGACCGTGGTTGTCGCAGCGCAAAGGGCACCCCCCCCCCCCAAAAAAAAAAAAAAAAAAACACTACTTCAGCGTTTTCGGAACATATTTTGGAATGTAGAGTACTGTAAGTCCCCGGATATACTCTTTCGGGTGAGTGTACTGACCAGGGGCGGTGGAGCGAAGGTCGCACTCGCTGCGGTAGGTGCGCTGGTCCGAGCCGCACACCTCTTGCTCGGCGGGCGCGGCCGGGCACGGGCAGGAGGCGGCGAGCGGCAGCAGAACCGCGATCATCGTGGCGACCAGCATCCTAGGGCTGTACTCGTCGGCGTGGACCTCACCCGGCTGCTCGCGAGTGACTGACTCATGCCTTGCTGCAGCCGCATGTGTCCTCCAGGACACTGATAACACCGCCCCCAGTGTTCCTGGCTGGTAAAGGCGATAGTCAAAAGAACACAGAAACATATACAGAAGTTGCGCGCTTTTATTTTTTGGGGCACTTACTGTCACTTTTATAGTACATTTTCAAAGTGCATTTGGTACTTGAATCGAGCGGGTTTCTCTCAGAACAAGGGAAATTGCTCTTGAGTCAAGTGCAAAATGCTTTTTATTTCTAAAATCAAGAATCCAGCGTTCTTTGTGATACGAAAGTATCAGTCTTTAAATCAAAAACATTCCTTGAATGCAGTGGCATATCGAAGGCATCTCGCTCGACCGGCGGCTTAGATATAGGCAGCAGTTCGACGTCACCGTTGGTACTGGTCTGGGGGTGCGGGGCGGGCTGGGCCACCGCGCCGGGGGCATAGCCAATAAAGCAGCAGACGGCCGAGGCCGGCGCGCGCGTCCGCGCGCACAGGGCCGCGCCCACGCACACGAGCGCGCACGCGAGCACGAGCAGGAGCGCGCAGCCCCAGCCCTCGCACACGGGCGCCGGTGGCGACCTGGGGGGCTCCACGGGGGTGACGGCCGCGGCGGTGCTGGGAGCGCTGGTAGTGCTAGTGGTGCTGGGAGCCCTTTTAGTGCTGGTGGAGCTGGGAGCGCTGGTGGTGCTGGGAGCGCTGGCGCTGGTGGTGCTAGTGGTGCTGGGAGCGCCGATGGTGCTGGGAGCACTAGTGGTGCCGGTAGTTGTGCTGGCCGCGCTGGACTGGTTGCCGGCGCGCTGGACACATTCGCAGTCACACTTCTTTAAGTCCAGCCAGCACGAGCCCCTGCACTCGTCCCCTCCGCAGTTCCCCAAACACTCCCAGTATTTTCCCGGACACTGCGTGTAGCACTCCCGCCACAGGCGGTGGTCCATGCCGCCCCTTGCGTACCCGCCGCACGCGCACTCGCAGTTGTTCCAGCACATGACCTTGCAGTTCCCGTCGTCCCCGCCGCACTGTGAGCATGTCGCCTGGTGGCACTGCAACACGGGGCGGTCAGTCAGCGGGAGCAGGGTGTCGGCCCGCCGCTCGGCGCACACTCACCTGGCGCTCCTTTTCACATTCCTGCCACTTCCGCTTCTCCTCGCTGGCCGAGCGCCGCCGCCGGTGCAGGTCTCGCCCGCCGGGCAGCTGGGCGTCGTCCAGGCGGCCCGGGGCGGCCGTCTCCCCGGCGGAGCACGGCCCGGGGTGGGCCAGGAGGACACCTGAGGGGGAACAGGAAGTCCTTAGTACAACGTGCGCCCCGCGACGTGCAATCGAGGAGGAAACGGCTCTGAGATCTCGTGTAGTACAACGGATTACCACCCGAGTACTCTCGAATCACCCCTGATACCGCCGGATAACCCCGGATTACCCCTGGATTACGCCCGAAATAATCACCGGATTATCTCCGGACTACCCCGGATTGACACAGGCCGTGTCTAGTGGATTACTTAAGTCATTTCCCCCTCCCCCTCGCAAAATGTCTGTAAGGTTTGTAAAAGAGCGTCAATAACGCTCGGTTACAAATATTGGTAGAAACAAAGTGCAAATTGTTTATGTAATATTGATCGGTTTGTAATCGTAAAAACGTACGAAATTCTTTTGAAACTCCTTGTTATAGGTTGACGGCATTGAGGCCGCGCGTTTGAGTTTTGTTTTTTAGTGCGAGAATCTTCACAAAATTACAACAGCGTTCATCCAAATTTTATTTTCTTAATTAAAGTAAATTTTAACCTAAGATCAGTTTTATTCTTGACGCGATAATATTACCTTT
>NW_026267286.1:64745-72959 GCF_000697945.3 Frankliniella occidentalis | reverse complement strand
GGGGGGAGGTAAAGTGCCTGGAGGGAGGATGCGAGGGAGGTGTGCGGAGTGGATTAGGGGTAGTGGTTTCAGCGCATCGTCGACAGGTTCGGCGTGCCGGCTAGTCGAGCCGAGCCGAGTCCAGCCGAGCCGAGTCCAGCCGAGCCGAGCGCGCGCCTCTTGCCCGCCCTGTCCCCCGTCCGCGGCGCCAGACTCAGTGCGGCTTGGACCGCGGCGGGGGGCGCGCGTGAGGAGGGGCGCGTTGGGGTCGGCACGGGTCGGTCGGCGCGCGGCGGGCGAGCGCGTGGTCGCGCCAGTGCCGAGGTGTGTGCGCGCGTGCAGTGACGTTATACAGCTGGATAACACAACCTTCTTCTCCGTCGCACTGGATAACTTGTTATTATTGTTTTATTCTACGAGCCCTCTTACTGTCCTCGCCCTTCTCTCTTGAAAATAAAAGAAACGGAAACAGATTAGAATAGATGTTTCAAAAAGGTTTATAGTTAATGTAGTGTGTACTCTTGTTACTCTCTCATTCCGTTTTGGTGGTAAATACTCTGCTACCCGAGTATAGTAGTAGCTTTGATCGATATGTGGTCGCTTTTCCTCACGTAAAGTGTGCGTTCTGCTAGGCAGAGGGGGGCACTTTTCCCCTTTGACCCTAAATAATCAGCTAATTGAAAGGTTTCTCTTTGGAGGCAGTGACCGACAGTTTAGTTTTTGCAGTGCTATAGGGTCGCGCTATCTTTGCATTTTCTAGGGGTTCCCGACAGGTGCACCCTACTTACAAAATGATTTCGGTGCGGCATCTTGAATCGAAAGCAACATCACTATTAAAAATTACAACAGTAAATAACTACAGAACGGACTGGTAATTTTGTAAACAGCGTAATCCTGTAGTTTGCACTGTACTCTATTCCGGAAGTTCTTTTCAAGCAATGTCAAGTCTGTATCCCTCAAATACTAGTCGAACAGATTTTGACCGTAGTATGGATCCACTGTAAAAAATATTAGTAATTTTACAGTTCAGTGGGCTGGGAATTCGCAACACATGGATTGGAAATTTACTGTTTGGGCTGTAAAGTAGCCTTTACATGCCCAGTGGGCTGGTAAAGAGCCACTTACAAGCCCACGCAAGTGAATTTACAGGCAACATTGGCCAGTAAATTTCAAGCCCTGGTAGCAAATTTACCGTTTGGGTTGAGAAAGGCTGCATTACCTGCCCACCTCAGAGGTAATTTCACAAGGAGTGGGCTGGAAAGCTTACTTTCGCAACCACCTGGAAGGGGATTTCCCTATACCGCTGCAAATTTCCTCGCCCTGGACAGGAGATTTCACCGTGATGGGTGGGAAAAGTAATCTTTCCAGCCCACGGACGGTAAAATTCAGGAGAGATTTCGGTTAAACGGAAATCGGCACAACAGGTCTTAAAAGCTGCAGCGGCACTCAAAGAAATGATGTGCTTGCCTGTTAAGCTCTGTCACAATCCGGCAAAACCGGGCAAAACTTCCACAAGGATTCTGCATTGCGATCAACTGCCGCCAGATGGCGTTGCAGTGATCGCATCTCATAAAAACCTAGTTAATCGCGTTTAATTTAAAATTCCTTTGCAAAGTGCCTTTTAATTTTACGTGGTATGTTTTATGAGGAACCAACCTAACCGACGACGATCGGCATTTGTTCCGAAAGTCAATCATATTCTAGAAAAACTATGTTAAATGCTAGCGCTCGGAAGGTCCCCGCAACGATGCCTTGTTCAGTACGGTAGTGCTCTCCTCGTCACGTCGTGGTGCGCCCACGGGTAAAGTCCCTTTCGTCACGGCAACTGCATGAGTTGTAGTTTCGACATGCCCCATGACACCATCGGTGTTAATTTTTTCCGAGCTGATAGTAAATGTTGGCGAATGTTTAAACAGTCCCTAAGGACTGTAGCATCGAGAAAGTGGAAGCGGTGGCTCCGGTGGAACTCGCACTCGACATATGCCCTGAGCATTCTCGCTACGCCCGCAAATTTCCACTCTCCTTGTGTGGCAACGCAGCAGAACGCTCCGCGGGCTGGGAATTCGCAGTTGGTGGGCAAGAAAGACAGATCTGCTAGCGCGACCTGCATTTTTGCAGATTGGTGGGCCGCAAAGGCTCCTTTCCAGCCCACGTAGTGAATTTACAGTTTGGGCTTGTAATGACAACCTTCCCTGCCCACTGGGCTGGTACCTTCGCGGGTGGTTGGGCCGGGAATTCACAGACCATGTGGGCATGTAAATTCCCAGCCCAGCGCGTGTTCAGGTGCGTTGCCACGCCGGGTCGGTAAAATTCACGCTGGATTTTTTTACCGTGGAAGTACAGGACGATCTGTATGAATTCTATTTCTGGGTACAGAATTTGTAACAGTGATTCTTTCGGGTGCACACTGCCGCTCGCCCAGTTCTCGAGCAACATCAAGATGAGAAACTGCCCCGCCGGCAGCCGAGCTGCCCGGGCTCCTGAGGCTGTAATACTTCATTCGGACTCCATTGAAGGGGACATGATGCTGTTCGCAGAGCGCCCCGAGCGGATCGCGAGCACCGCCGTGTACACGCTGTCCTCCTCCGTAGCGAGGGGACGTAACTTTAACAACCGCCATTTTCCATCCCCTTGTGGGATAAAGAATGGGCCGTATATGCGCCGTACCGTCCCGAAGGATCCTTTGGTCGATCCCCTGCAAAACTTGCATCTTGGCGCCGTAGTTAAAGCAGTTTGGGTCGTGCACATTCTACGGGCACATACCCAGTAGGGGTACAAATATCATTCCAAGGCCCGGAAGGCTCTTGACCACCTCGGGAAATGTTTGTTCTCCAGGGGTACAATTATAGCTCTGGTACATCCTGTCTTGTCCAAGGGTCATGTGGTCTTTACCCCCACCCCGCCCTCACTCGGGCACGAGGTACGTGCACGACTAGTTTACTTGACTTGACGCACCGCAGTAGGTCAAAATCACCCAACGACACCAGAGCGATAAATCGGACCCCTCGTCAAAGACGTGGGTATGGCGTACAATCGTTATTGATTTGTTGTGCCGTTCGCGTGTCGGCTGCCCACGGCGGGAGCACTTGACCTTGCTTCGCGCCAGTCATTTATTTAGTGACATCTGCTGGCGCGCCGGTGGGCAGTAGTTGGACTGACTTGCACTGGGAGGTTGGGAGGGAGGAAATAAAGAAGTGGTATGAAGCCTACTTTTTTTAAATATTTCCCTACTGGTACAGACAGTCTTGTGGACTTGACTAAAAGTAAAACGGTTGAAACGTTTGTCGTGCGGTGTATTGTGCATGTGTTTGTCGAGGAGCGCTGGCCGTAGTTACGGTGATTTACCTGCATGGCAGCCTTGGACAGCGGCTCGGGTTCTCTCCGTCGACGCGAGCAGCACGCGTGCTGAAATAATTAGGACACTTCTACCTCCCCCCTCCCCCCCGCCCGTGTCTTCCGCACACCAAGTGCCTGCATTGCTAACGCGCTAAAAAGTTTGGCCATACAGAATACACCCCCTCCTCTCTTTCCTGCTGCCACCGCCCCCCGTAGCGTCTCTGGAGTTCGCTGAGACAGCAGTAAACATTCTAGAAGGCGGAAGGGTAGGCCGCGGTGGCGGTGGGCGCAGCTCTTCTTAGGATGATTGCCTCCATTATGTGATCTGGAATCGCTGGAGAAAGGTATGGAGGCACCCCACCGCACCCACCACTCCTCCTCTTGTAGGCCTTTCACTAGAGAAACAAAGGTGCCAATCGCCACCTTTTTTTAGGGGTACCTACCGAATTTCAGTCGGTGCTCTAATGTCCTCGTGGCCCTTTGAAAACATTCTAAAGGGCGCCGAGGGTGCTAAATTTAGCAAAAACGTAAGTGGTTCAAGTGCTATTTGGTGAGGCGCGGTGGTAAGGCATTAAACCATGACGTGCATGACCATCTTTCCATTTCTAGTGCACCCCAAAAAAGGCTTTGATATTTTTGATTTGTTTTTAGTGTCGACTGTAAATTACCTGGTTTTCTCTGCCCTATAGAGTTTCTACGGGTTATTTACGACAACAACTCTTAATTCCCCTGAAAAGAGAAGTCTCGGGGTGGGACGCAGGGTGTGGGACTCAGTACCTTGTTTAATTTTACTTATAGTAGCGTCTCAAAATAGTCATCATAATACCGACGGTAGTAATGATAATAGTTAGTAATAGTTACCTTGTGGGTGAGTGAGAGGTCGCGAGAGCAAATTAACGTGGCACCGCGGCGCCCTTGGCTCTGCTAATCCCGACGTAAATGGGACTCGCGCAATCACACGCATGCGTGGCGAACGCGTCGAAATGATTACTATTTGCAGCAGGTGCCCGACCTCCCGCGTAGGTAGATTTACACACATGCGAAAAGTTGTGTTCCTCGTCTTGCATATTCAAGGGCATTCAGTTTTGTAAAATCCAATACGCATTTAATTATACCAACATTTTAAAATGTTAAAAAAACTAGTTATGGAGTCATGCACTACAGAACTCAAAGACACCTCAAACATACGGTTTGTCTTAAATTTTGAAGCTCATAATTATTTTTCTGAGACTTTTACCTTTACTGACCTTTACGACACCCAACGACTGGGCTTATCCAAAAGTCTAACAGACAATTAACAAGAACTATTGATGCACATACGAACGTGACAACATGTCTGCTAATCGCGCGTGCCCACACCACAGGGGGGCACCGCCATCGGGTGGTTGTTGTTCCGCCATATATTTCTGAGTCCAATTTCCCCCCAGCCCTTTTGTGAATGGGTGGGTGTGCATTGAGGCGCACCCCAGCCAGCCAGCCCGGCCGCCCTCGGATACATCGCGCGAGCCTTCTGCTCCGGCTGGCACCCCACTCCCTACCCCTACCCCCTCCCTTTCGCATCGGTAGTAAATAAACGCCGCTAGCCTTGCGCCACCTTCCCTACCGGGGATTATCAGCCGGAAAGGTTATATTGGCCCCTATGACCCCCCCTCTCTCTCCCACTCTCTCTCTTTTTACTATCTCCCTCGCTCTCCCTCCCTCTTTCTCTCTCTCTTTCTCTCTCCCTCTCTCCCGAGCCTTCCTTTATCTCCCCCTCTTCAGTTTTTGAAAGATTCTTCTAGACAAATTAATCGATGTTTTTGAAAAGATGTTTCTTACTTTCCGTTTTGACTTGTGTTTAAATTACTCATACCATGTCGGAAGCAACTCCCTCACTGCTACGCCACGTGTGCACACGATGAGTCCAGCGTGGTCCATATCGCGAAACGACGATGCCCACTGCTGCTGTTTATTTTGCAATCTGTTTGTCGTCCTTTTGAATGTGACGAACTGCAAACGCAATTAAAAAGGTCAACATTGTATGTCGCTTTTGGGTTACGCGCGCTGGGGGAGGAGGGCGAGGGCGATGCTTATTTGCAGGCGGCCGACGGCGGGGGGGACCGACCGTCGAGAGTTTGGGAGGGAGCACGAGGTGTTGACCCTCCTTCAGGTGAAATTAGGAGAGGGCGCAGGGGCGACCCGCGCAGGATGTGACATAGCGCGCGCGCGCGCGGGAGAGAGAGAGAGAGAGAGAGAGAGAGAGAGAGAGAGAGAGAGAGAGAGAATGGGAACCGGAACAGCCTCGCGTGGAGGGTCAGGGTGGAATCCTTTCCGAAGTGATAAGAAGTGTACTGTTATACTTTTTTAGAGCGGCTTGAATCTCTTTTGCGAACGCATTTTTGTCAGATTAAACAACACCAGCTTTGTCACTGGAAAACCAATGGGGGCAACTCGCGTCTTTTTATACCCAGAAAATCGTTTCCTTATAATTAACTTACGACATTGACCTCGAATTGCACACTAAATCCTTCTTTATTATGTTGTGTATAAACATGCAGAATTTTTTACAGCCACAATATTATGCACAATTTTATGCATAACTATGTACGTACAGTTTGTGCATCAAATTTGTGCAAACTTGTGGCTGTAACGAGTGTCCCGGCTCATACATGCCAGTACGTTGGGTTGCCTATGCACTGGCAGCAGAGGGGCTGCAGGCTCGGGGCGGGTGGCGGAGGAGTGGGGGGAGCTGCCAGTCCTCCGCCACCCGCCCCGCGCCTGCAGCCCCTGCAGCAAGTGCATAGGCAACCCAACGTACTGGCATGTAAGAGGCGGGACACCCGGTATAATACTCTACATGTTTATGCACAATAAAATGCGTAAGGGTTTAGTTAAGGAATTTTCTCTTGAATAGATGCAAGAAAATGGTTTTCATTAATATTAGGAAAACATTTACTAAATTCAAATAAATGTCTTTATTTAAAGGACATTCCTCCTTTAAATCAATGTTAAAACTTGGAATAAATAAACACATTGCCTGACGTGATTTTGTTTAAAGGAACTACATTTCTGGGTGTAATGTAAAGGTGATGCAGCGTTTTCGCATGTGTCTGAAGCCCTGTACAGCCGTAAAGATGCTCATAGTTTTTACCTATATGAACGATTAACGCTCCTTAAATATGTGACCGAACACCACCCTTTTGTTTTTCCCAGTGAGTTTGCGCGTCCGCACGTCTCGCGACTTTACGCTGCTCTCATACGCGCTCTGCCCAAACTTGATACGTTTGACACGCGAAGCTCCGCGGCTGGCTGCTCCCTCCCTCCGTCGCCACCGCTGGAACACCCTCCCGCGCTCGCTCGGGAACGCCCCCGGGCGGAACGCCCCTGTCGCGCGCCTCTCACCCTCAGCCCAGAGGTGTCAGGAGCCATTCGCGCGACGGATGGCGGCGCCGCGCCGCCAGAGGATTTGTGTTTCCGGAGAGGAAAAAGATATTGCGCCGCCGGCAGCTGGGAACAAACGAAATGAAAATAAGAGCGAAATAAGTCGGCGCGAAAGTCAGGGTAGGATTGCCTCGCAAGGTGACGAATTGTGACGGTGTGTCTGTCGTCCTCCAGTCACTGGAAAAACTAACGTTACCGAGGTAACGTTTCTTGACGTGACCACGCCAGGTAACGTTTGGTGATGCAACCAGTTTGTGATGGCCCTATCCTTTTGCATGGGGTAGGTCGCGTCAGGAAACGTTACCGGTCTTGGTCACATGATGAAACGTTACCATGGTAACGTTAGTTTTTCCAGTGGTGCGGTGGGTAATTTCCTGCCCCACGCGTACTGTATATCCACGCCGTGTATTTTTTGCTCTTTCTCCTCCTTCTGTTTTCTGTCCATGTCGCAAACCTCGGTTTTAAGTCACGTGACGTTCTTGTCCTTAAAACAAAGCAGCGACTTGGGATTTTGTACTAGTATTTCTTTCGCGAGACGCGCGTCCCGCCGGGGCTTTCCCTCCTCTCCTTTTTATTCCTTACTTCGCTGGTCGTCGTGTTTTGTTTTCGAAGGGCTCCTCCGCAAAGCCGTGGGGCAGGTTGGCCGTTGGCGGTATAGAGCGTCGCGGGGCGATCGAAGGCGAGGGCTGTTGATTCCCAACGACTCGTGTCTCGGCTTGTTAGACGGGCGCGCCTCTGACGGCCGGATGGTCTCCCGCGGCGCACGGCCTCGGTGATTGGAGATGGCTGCTGCTGCTGCTGTTGGTGTTTGGGGACGAGGTTGTTTCCCGCGCTGACGTAGTACACGAGATCTGCAATTCAAACGGCCTGGAAAAATGTTTAATTCTGCAACGCACGTGTCTATATACACCGCAATAAAGATGATGAGGCTCCTCCCCTCCTTGTCGTCAGATGGATTTGTCCGTTTGCAACATCATCATCAGGTTGCATATATGGATATTAAAGGCTATAACAATGTTGTCCAACTGCTGCCAAAGTTTTGGAGTCTTCACTGAAAACCTTTGAGTGAGGTGTCGTGCTCGAAATTAGTGAGCCAATTTTGCCTCGCTCAATCAGATCGATGACTATAAGGCTCACTCAGTCGTGATAAGCCTTTTTGAAGTTGAAGTTGAAGAACTATGTGACTCGTATACTCCGAATTCTCTCACTCTGGAGGAGTAAGCTTTCCCTGACCCCACCCAATTGCAGTGAGGAACCTCATTATCGGGTGAGGACCGTGCATTATGACTCAGATGTGAGAGTCAGATATCTCGCTCTCAGGAGAGTAAGATTTTTTTGTGTCACTGACTTTGCCGAGGGGGGAAACGACTAAGGTAATCCGGTAGACAGCCGAAAGGTAATCCGGTAGGGGTAATCCGAGGAAATTCTAAAAAATCCGTGGTAATCCGGGGAAATTTTGGGGTAATCCGGGAAAATTTT
>NW_026267286.1:56026-63375 GCF_000697945.3 Frankliniella occidentalis | reverse complement strand
CCCTCTTTCTTTCCCACTATCCGCCTCCCCCTCTCTCTGTCCCTCTGCCCCTTACCCTTCCCATTTGTCTTTCCCCGGCCCCGTGCACGCGCCGTAGACTGGCCTTGTTTCGCGGAAAATCGCAATGACATCTGGCTGGGGCAGCAGCGGCTCCTTCTACCCTGCCACCTCATTTAGCCCGGACCCTGAGAGGGATTGCAATCTGAGCGACAGAGAGCGAACTCCAAGGATAAGCAGAGAGAGAGAGAGAGAGAGAGAGAGACAGACAGAGAGAGAAGGGGAGGAAGCAAGCAGTCTTGATGTTGGCTGTGGTCCACGCCGCGCCAGCCAGGCGGTGTCCACAAAGGGAAAGGGATCTGAGGAGTCCAGCGGAAGAAGCTCCCGCCCTTGTGTGTGATGACAAGAGGAGGAGGTTTTTCCGTTTTTTTTGTTTTTGTTTTTTTTTTTCGGTGGGGTAGGGTAGGCTTACAGCGAAAAGCGTCGGCTTACAGCGAAAAGCCTATGTTGGCGGCCAATCTAGTGAAGGCTGATAAAACTCGCTTAATTTTATTAGATAACTCGCACTCACAGCGTGAAGCGGGTTGCAGTGTTGCAGTTAATCTTTAAAAAATTAGAAGACTTTAGGTCAGCTGACACTCCTGCTCCTAGTTGAACCATAGGTGCGGTGTGGTTACGCATTGTGGTCATATGTCATGCACTGTGTGTGTAAAGCGTCGTACATATCGATCAAAGCCATAGTCCCGTAGGAACCGAGTAAAATACCCTCTCTATCCTTTTCATTATTTTTTCAATGGTGAAAAGTGAAAATGCCGTAAATCTACGGACTTTGCATTGGACTTACGCCCTTTTCACTTCTCATCAGTGAAATGCGTGGGTGAAACAGGGACCACCATGGGCGCTCGAGCCGCGTGGCCGAGATGAGGCCATGAGCGTCAAGCCCCGGGTCCCCGCGGCCGCCCTGGTGGGCCCCGCGGGCCCCGTGGGTGCCGTGGGCCCGGGCCCCTCCGCGGGTCCCGCCCTGGGCCAGGGCTCCCCCACCAAGACGGCGCCGGGGCTGGCCGCGCGTCGGGGCGGCCGGAAGCTGCTGCTGCAGCACCACCTCTCCCTCCAGCACCACATCAACAAGTACGAGGTCCGCTCGTCGTCCTTCGAGGGATCTGGCCGCATCATCCCCTGGACACGGTGAGAGCCAACTCAGCTGTGCCAACAAGAGTATCGAAAGTTGCGGCGCCCTTATTTCACGACCCCAATGATATTTCGACTGTTTCTTTTTCAGTTTGTTTCATTTTATTATTTGGTGACAAAAAAAAAAAACACTTTTTTTTACAGTTAAGGTTTGACTCACAGAAAAGATTTTTTATAACATTTCCCGTTGTCAAACCGCACTTTGCTAGAGTTCTGTCGATCACTTAAGGTCGCGTCTGGATCTGGATATTTTGAAATAACTTCTAGTTTTTAATTAGCTTGTGGAAAAAAATTCAAACAGTACCCAGTCAGTAATAACGACAGCTCCTTTGAGTCGCTTTATCGCACTGCCATTGCCGCGTGCGGGTTTCAATAAGCGCGGGTGAAATTACCAATCCGACTCGTGGGATCGACCGGCCACTGAGTCGGGTTTGCTGGCGTGTCCTTGTGCCCGTCCCCACCCCCCTCCGGTCGCCTTGTCTTGATTAATGAACCTTCCGTGCGAGGGTCGAGGAGGTCACCGACGCACCTATATTTATCCCAAAGTCATGAGAAGCCTCTTTTCTATCCCACGAGTTGACGCTCCTTTACTCACTACCCCTAAGGAACTGTCAAATATAAACATAGTAGAATGTTAGTATTTTATTGTTTCTAAGCTGCCGCAGGATGGAATGCACTGGACTACCCAGTTTTACAGTGACACCAATTCAAGTACACAGTAAAGAATATTAGTGATTTCACAGAAGTTTTTGTAAATAAAATATATTACAGGAGGTGTGTGAGGTAATTTTACAGACTATGGTATATTTCAACACTTAAAACTACAGTTTAGTAAACTATAGTTTAACGATGTCGGCGGAAGGTTATTATTTCATTACAGAGTTTGTCGTTGTACCCTTGGACCTGGCCAACCTACCTTGCAAACTGAGGGAACACAATTGGATAGTGAGGTCGCGACACAACATACAGCAACGCAGCCGTGCTGGGCTGGGGTTCGCGCTGGGGACTTGAGGTCCAATCAGAGCTGAGGGCGGTGCGGTCACTCGTGCAGCACAACCCTGGTCTCTCTCTCTCTCTCTCTCTCTCTCTCTCTCTCTCTCTCTCTCTCACTCTCTCTCTCACTCTCTCTCTCACTTCCTACTTCCCTCCCTCTCCTCCTCCATATAGCCATCGAAGGCATTGAGGTGCTAGCCCAAGCCGAGGGTGCATTTGGTCGAAATACAACTAGTATGGAAAGGAATATAAAAGGCAGAAGGTCCTCCTTTTTCTCCTTGCATTCCACATCTGCCTCATCCCTCATCCTCCCTACACGTTTTCCCCCAATGCACGCCAAGGCCATTCGCCAGATGGACGAGACTCGCGCGCATAGAGCACTGATCTCATTTCCTCTTGTGTGTGAACAAACATGCAAGGATATGCCATATGCGAGTCTTCCACGTACGCACCACTTACGCACCTTATTAAAAAAGGATAATAAAAAACGTAACTTTAAAAAAAAAACAACTCCAAATTCAGTTTGCGTGAAAGTTGATGAGTTTACACTTTTAAAAAAGGTAACAGGAAAAAAATGATGACAGCCTGTCGACAGGCAGATTGGAGACGGAGAAAAGCATCCAGAGGTCGGAACAGAGATGAAGTCGAGTGCGTCGAAGCACTCCGCGGCTGACGCACCGGGGGTTAAGCGCGGCATGGCGATTGGCTCATGCGATCGGCAAACAGCGATGCTGTTGACCGAGCAAACATCTATCGGAGTATATGTAATACAGGTTCTTCTGCGCCCCTATGAAGGGAAGTGTGAGCAGAATAAAGCTTGGCAGTAAAATATAAATGAGGAAGATGCCGAAGCAAATCTTTTGGAAGCCCTTTAGGTTAGGCTGGTTATAGAATCTTAAGTTAATCAAAAATTCGTTGCTTCATAGGCTTTTTGAGGTGGTGGTGACACCTTAATAGATGACGTGGTGACCAGATAGCTTTTATTGGGCTGACAGAATAATGTTCTTAACAGCAAACTCGTGTTTTTTAGTGTTTTTTTGACTGGCTGGTATTGTGGCGCAACGACATCGCTCTTAATGACAACAGCAACAGCATAAGAAACGTACCACAAAATGTCGATCGGTTTCCGGTGTTTGCTGTCGAAAAGCACCAAAATATCGAGAACAATTGTTAAATAAAAGAATGTTTCTTGTTTTATTTTATACTAGGAACAAAATCGGCTGTCATTATGGGCAACTAGGGTAAGATGCCCAATGATGGACACCTTAAGAGATAGATCTGCCCAGTGATGGACAACCCTTTTTCTTGGAATGTAAAGAACGGAGCGAGGTATTTTCGCTTATTATACCATATATACCATATAACGAGTTCGGCTGCAAATTGAGAAAAGTGGCCATCACTGGTACAGTGTCCATCACTGGGCACCTTAACCTAAGTTGTATTTTTTTTTAGAACTCGTCAACAAACAAGGTAGATCATAGCTCATCACATAAATGCTTGGGTTCTCAACAGTTTCTTTTTTTGAAAGTTTTTCACCGTATGTGTATTAGAAGAGGGGGGGGGGGGGTCGGAGTAATAAACACCAGGGAGTCCGTCACATGCGACCCCCACAAATCACAGCGACCTACCAGCAGTCGAGCGGAGCGGTGGGCTGGACACTGAGGACGGGTACAGACGTGGCGGGGATGGAGTGAGGCGAACAGCACCGGGATTGGGCTCTTGCTGCTGCTACCGCCGGCATTCCAGAGCTGTCTACACTACGCGGGGCGGGACAGAGCACCAAGACGATAGACGGCGCGCTCCTTTTAAAGATAAATAAAGGATGACTAGCTTCGCGATGAATTCTCTCAGTATTTTCAAATGTGTTGTAGTGTTCACGACCCAAAACAAGTAAGCCTAGTGCCAAAGGTCGTTTTTGATTTTATTTATTTTTATTATTACTATTTCATTTGCTGTTTCTTTGTGGCTGTACGTACGATTGGCCTTCCATCTCTGCGCTCCGCTGGACCCTCTAACTGTCCCTGAGCAGGCTGAGGCCGCGACATCACCCTGTCTGTCTGTCTGTCCGTCTGTCTCACTGTCTGAACGTCTGCCTGACTAGCTTGCAGCCTGTCGGCACGGCGCCGCTAAGAGGACGGCTCCATCTTTTATGACATCACCGCCCTCTCCGTCATGTCTCGCTTCACATCTCTCTCTCTCTCTCTCTCTCTCTCTCTCTCTCTCTCTCTCTCTCCTTCCCCCCTCAGCCCATCTCCTTCTCTCTTGACTGATGATATGTGGAAGGGCATCCTTCGGCTGACGTGCTCGAGACGATACGCTCCATAAGGGTGGAAGGAGGGGAGGGAGAGGCCGCGGTGGCTGTAAGATTTAACAAGGGCGCCCCGGGTACACTGTTATGCTCTGTTCCACTGACTCCCATGTGTCCCTTTACGTGGCCGTTTAAAACTATGCCATTCGTTGACGTGAAACATTTTACGTCCCCATTGATGCATTATCATTTATTGTATAACAATTTCGTTTTAAATGTTGGGAAACAATGGACTATGTTGTGTTGTTCTCGTTGATGTTGTTTTGTCAGTGTACACGTGTACACGGACGCATAGCATCGTGCTAACCTTGCAAAATTTCAATGCAGTTCTTAGATTGTCGAATCGTTGTCGGTGCAACACTAACTCAAGGGGTTGGAAACGTCGTCGACACGACGCGTTTCAGTTGCCTGTTCGCTGCCAGTTTCGCGCGTCGCTGGTCGCTGGGCGGCCGCGACCCCTCCCCTGCGCAGCGCTTGATGCTGTGATAAAAGAAAATCCCCAAGTTGAGGCAATCTTCGACTGGGGCCGGATGAACTCCTCGCCAGAGTAGGGTACTCAGACGAGAGTGATTATTATTATTGGAAGGGAAGCACGCGTAACGGCCGGTCTTTAAAATTGTTTCACAAGGTAGTCGGGTGGGCGCGACCTGTGGCCTGTGGCCTGCTGGCCAGGGAACCAGGGAGAGGTCTTTGCTCCCCTAAACCCCTGCCCACTCCCTACCCCGTCAGCCTCTGTCCGTCCTCTTTGCAGTTACTGTGCTTTGAGTACCTACTTTCTTACTTTCTTACGTACATGTCTTCTCGTCTATCTCATATCTCTACTTCTTTGTCAATTGATAGAGTGACAGAATAAAAAAAATAACGTTTTTTTTTCAATTTGTTTTTGTATTTTCTTTTGACGAGACGACACTAGGTGCTCTTTTTCCCGGCCCTTGTGGTCTGCCAGTGGGCTCCAGCGCCCCACCCCGTACCTGAATTACCTGCCAGACAATCTGCATATTCATGTCGGGGGACGCCTCTCCCGCGGCCTAAACGGCCCTGTAATGAGACTGCAACCTGCTCTCTCTCTCTCCCTCTTTCTCTCTCTTTGTTTTTTACTCGTTCTCCTCCTCTCGCTCTCCGCCCCCTCTGCTCTCCCTCTCGGTGGCCCTGTCCTTCACTCTCCGTCGTCATCTTTTTTTTCCTCAGAGCGTTTTCCGGTATTTTGGAGCGTTGTAAAGAGTTCCTATAAAATGAAGCGATAGGAGAACTGTCTACACAAAATCCCTTACGTTTGGGCGCAGGGTGCGGCGGGAGCGCGCTATTCATTCGCACCTGCCGGTATGGTCTCTGCCCGCCAGGAGCTCCGATGTAAAATGAATTGCGAGGGGACTCCTGATCGATGGTTCGTTAGTGATGGGAGGTTCTCACTGCCCCCCCCCCTTTCCCCTCCCCGGGTCCCCGGTCAATCTGATGGCGAGCGCCAGGCGGCAGTCCGTCAGTCATTTGAAAAGCGCGGTGGGCGCGAGCGTTTCCAAAGGCGCGATTGAATGAGCAGAGGGAGTCCTGCCAGCTTCCTGTCCCACCCAACCCTGCTGGTGTGGTGGGCTGCTGTCCTGTTGAGATGGAGGTAGAGAGAAAGGACGGGAGGGAGGGTAAGGATTAAATCATAGACTTAGGGTATAGATTTCAGCAAGCCGTTGAACACAAAAGGCAAACTAAAATGTTTTCTTTATCTACGCAGAATTGTGTGCAAAAAAATTCACTGCGACAAATTAATTCGTAAGTAAATGTTAACAAATCTAGTGGGTGTGCTCGTTTCCGCGTATGAACCGGTCAACGGCAAGCACGCTCCGCGCGTCGAAAACTCGCCGGTGTGACTTGGCGGATTTCCTCGTGGTGCATTTCCTCGTAGTGGATTTCCTCCCTATCGTGGCAGATTTTCTCGTGGTGGATTTATTCGGAAAAACCAAGAACTAGGATGCCGAAAGTCGAGAGTTACGATCGTTCCGCTCACACTCAGTCGACGTCAGCCGGGAAGCAGACGCAGGGCTAAACGTCGCTTACAAACGCCAGACTCGCAGAAAGTAGTCTTGGATGTAGGAGATAAAGATGGCCATGGCTATTTCCACCCCACCTTATAACCTTCCCCCCTCTTCCCTCAGCCGCTTCCACCCACCCCTGTCTTCCTCCCCATTTCGCACTCAAACTCTTCTCCGAAACTCTTCGCAGACACATGTCTTTGTGACCCACTTTTGTCTGATGAGAACCTGACGCTAAACTTTCGCGCGCGCGCGCCCCTCCCGTAAAATATGGAGGCCGCACCCCCAGGGCTTTGCGAGGAATGCGGCTGTCACCTACCGCTGCCGCTGCTGTCGCTACCGCTGAGCTACCGCCGAGCTACCGCCGAGCTACCGCCGAGCTACCGCCGAGCTACCGCCGAGCTACCGCCGAGCTACCGCCGAGCTACCGCCGAGCGCCGAGCCACCGATGAGCTACCGCCGAGCTACCGCCGAGCTACCGTTCGCTCCACCGTCACAGCGACGCGACAGCGACAGGCCATAAAGAGCGCCACGGCACTATTTCAGAATGTAGACGCTCCGGCAAACTTTATATCGTAACGCAAGCGTTTGTAAGGATCGGCGCGTCGTGCGCTGGCTGGTGGTACGGTGGTGGTTTCAGGCACTCTCCGCGACCCGCTCCAAAAAGTTTCGGCAATTTGCGAATTTCAGTATTCATACCACAACGAATCTTGCGGGTTATCATTTCTCTTTCCAACGACGACGCCGGGTCGCATTATTCGCCGCGGGAAATTTTCTTCGTCTGAGTGAGTCTTCAATAATGTATGCGAGGAAAGCCTCCTTTTGCTCGCCATATTCTTCTC
>NW_026267286.1:50769-54600 GCF_000697945.3 Frankliniella occidentalis | reverse complement strand
ATAAATACATAAAGGGAACCGTGGAGACCGCCAAAAAACGTTTGCAGGCAAGGGCTGCATTATATCGTGACGTGATCCACCTCCGAGGGCGCCTTGTGGGTAGGCAACGGCGAGGCTCGCGAGTCGGGCGGGCCAGCCTACCTGCCAGGCGCTCTGGAGAGCTGCTGCCGCCACGCCAGATAAACGAGCGGGAATAATTATTTTGTGCCATTGAGACTTTGGAGGAAAAGTACAGTGGAATGGGAGGAGAAAGAAGAAACAGAAAAGGGCGCCTTAAAATAGAGAGAGGGGGGGGGGGGGGGGGGGTAGTCGTCAAGTTTTTTTTCCTTGGCGGAGAAAATCAAGTTTTTAGCACCAAGTGGAGGGCCCGCGAAAAAGAGGCGCTTGTCGCGAAAGTAGCTTCATTAATTACACCCGGGTTTTTGCTCAATATGCTGCGAAAGAAGGGAATAGGGCGGATGAAGAGAGGGTGGGGAGTGGGGAGGGAGTGTGAAGGACAGTCGGATCACAGCTGTTGGAGCGACACGTGTCAAGCCGACTGCCGCGTTGAGAGTGTTTTTCTCAAATCGTTCTCCCGCTCGTTCCATACCGACTCGGTGTATCGTATCACATCTTTGGTGCTGTTTGAGGTCGGAGCGGGTGTTTGAACTCATTAAGGGGACCTCCTCTTGTCGTCTCTCCTTCCCTTTCTCCCTGAACTGGGTAATTCCCACGTGCGTGCGGGTGAGGGACGTTTCATTGGCCAGCGAGTTATGGGGGTGGCTTTAACTACCCCGCCCCGCGCCCCGCCCAGTACTCTGCTCACTTTGAGGGCATTAGCAGGGGGGGTGGCTGAAGGGGGTGTTAGTGGGCCACACACATACACTCACACGCACACGCGCCTCACACACACTACCACAACCTCGGCCAAGTTGTAAGTTTCGCTGCCTGACTCGCGGGGCCACGTTGATCCGACTCGGTCGATAGTATGATAAGTAATATGAAAGTATATTGAAGTAATATTACTTACTGTAATATTTGCAGTATTATCGATGTAATATCATGGTGACATGTGTATTATTCATGTTACACTACCGGTGTGATACCGGCCTGGTGTAGGAAGAAATGTCTAAGACTTAGCCGCTAAGTTGACAGATGACTCGACCCCTCGGTTGCTTTTGCTGCAACGGGGCTCGCGAAATCATTTTCCCGTGCAGTTCTCCCCCCCCCCCCCCCCTCTCTGTGCTCTCCGGTGCTCTCCCGACGCCTCGTTACCTCGGCCGTGGCGTTCGGTGGCATCGGGAGAGTCGCCTGGCCTGGCCATTTCGCACGGCGCTGATGGCCACTTTAGACGCCTCGGCGCGCATTGCGCTCGCTACAGCACATCGCTATGGGGGAAAAAAACTAAAAGAAATAATACCAAAAAGAACCATCGTAGTTTTTGTTTTATTTGCCTAAAAATTGGCCATTTCGATGTACACAATTTGTGAACGCGTTAGGTATGGCGTTGCGTAACCACGCCCATTTTAAACAGTAACGTAACTCGACAAATAACGTAGTAAACATTTTTGACGTTTTTTTTAAAAAAATATGTCCTTTCTTATCATGGCTCCAAAAACGAATTGACGGTCGTTTAATATACAAGCGTTTTTACACGCGTGACAGTGACCTGACCCTGAAAAGTGTCACAAATAAGTGGTGCACGACCCATCCCATGATACGCGCAATATGTTTCCTATGTTCCCTTGTTGAACTGCGATGCCCCCGTGAACTACGTGAACCCTTTACCGCCGCCGCCCCCGGAGGCGCCGCGCCACCCTCCTGCACTTTCACTTACTGTGAGCCGCCCCCGCCGCCCCCTGCGCGTATATATCTCTATTCGCAAGGCCAGCGCTGTGGCAATAATGATTACGGTGAGGGATAAATAATGAAAATATATACCGTGAAAAAAAAGGAGAAGAAGAGAGGGGTCTGATGTGGTGGTGTGGTCCCATTGCCCCCCCCCCCCTCCCCCTCCGCTCTCTCACGCCCCGTCTGCTGCCGTCTTCTCTGTTCGCAACAAGTGCGCGCGCCGGGCTTGGAATACTTGGTCTGGCCTTATGAATCACAAATCACGAAGAGTACCCCCCTCGCCGTCTGCGGGTGAGGGCAAACGGGACACCACTTTCTGCCTTTTTGGGCGAAATTATTATTTGTTTTTGTCTGAGCGGGGACTCTCCTATAGCAACCCTTTCTGCAGCGCTTTTATGTTTCTGGTAATCACACTTTTTTACCCGTTTTTTTATGAGAGATCCGGTTTTTGGTAATGCAATTGTTCTTCTTCTCCCATCAATTTGTCTTTTATTATTATTTTCTGTTCTTTTACCGCTGATTGCCTTTGCGCATTGATTGATGTGTACATCGCCTATCGCTCTTTCTCGTCACGGCATGCCCTGTTGTAGCTCGTTTTTTTTTTTTTTTTTCCTTTTGAAATACTGAAAGTGACCATTATTTTTTTCTATTTCTTTTTTTCTTTTTTGATAATTTTGCTCCAAAATCGCGGAGTGCGGTCGTGACTTGCTGGGCCTGTCGCCCCCACATCGACCGGCGTGTTATTCCTGGCCAGTGTGGCTTTGGTGGTCCCCCCCTCCCTCTTCCCCTGCCCCCGGCTGGACCGGGATTTATTTTGAAAAGGGCGGGAAAGGGAAACACAGCGCACGGCATGGTCCAGGGAAATAATAAAACGGCGAGGGACGCGTGTTATTTGCCAAAATAAGGTTTGAGTAGTACAGACCGCTGCCATCGCATGCGTATAACTTATTTCGTGTATTTTTAACTTTGTCCGACGTAGGTCCTCTTTTTCCTACCTCCACTCTTCTTTTTTTGGCTTGCATCACTTTCTTCCACTCCATAGCTCAAGGTGTGCGCCCCGGCGTCAGTGGCCAGCAACCCTCGGAACACCATCACCACCCTCGCCATGGGCCTCTGGGCTGCGCCCGGGAGGCGGGTGGGGGTGGGTGGGCAGACGAGCAGCCAAGTCAGCTTGTTTTTTTCCCCTTTTGCGTAGCGCCAAGGGAAACCCGTACAACACAGATTGTCTGAGAGCGGACTAACTGAGATACTACCAGCATCCATAGCGTATCTGCTTTAGAGTCGCTTTTGAGACTTGATTTCGACGTAATGAAGACATTACTAATCCATCGCCAAGACCTGTGTGAGACAGAGGTGATACGACTATGGTGTCGGAAGAGTGGATCCACGAAGTCAGAAGGAAGTCTACTTTGTCACGCTTTTCAGACTTCCCTCAGACACAACTGTGATCCATAGTGGAGCCGATCTGGAGACACCGCGGGCCTGGCAGTCAAGACACGTTGAAGACATCTTTGAGACACACTCAATCGGACAGACGAAAAAAGTGAGCGAACACGGGCCGCCAGTGGGAGGCGAACTTCTGACTTCCGGACTGGGAGTTTGGCTCGCTCTCCACTGGGCCAGAGTGGAGAGACGCAGGTGGGTGTGTCGCTCGACGTACTGGTCCCGCACAGGAAGAGGCTGGCCAGATATGGTGGAGGCATCTTTTAGACATGCCTGATCCGTCGTGTGCTTCGCTCTGTGGCTGTGTTCGTTGTGCGACGGATCAGGCATGTCTAAAGGATGTCTCCATCATGTCTGGCTAGCCTCTTCCTGTGCGGGACCAGTACGTCGAGCGACACACCCACCTGCGTCTCTCCGCTCTGGCCCAGTGGAGAGCGAGCCACACTCCTAGTCCTGAAGTCAGAAGTTCGCCTCCCACTGGCGGCCCGTGTTCGCTCACTTTTTTCGTCTGTCCGATTGAGTGTGTCTCAAAGATGTCTTCAACGTGTCTTGACTGCC
>NW_026267286.1:49572-50304 GCF_000697945.3 Frankliniella occidentalis | reverse complement strand
TTCTTTCTCTCCAGGCCGGAGAAGGCAGCAGACAGACCACAGAAGGGGGAGGGAGGTCGGTCAGGGGGGCGTGGTGCCGGGGTCAGGTGTCTGCTGGCACTGCAGAGGGCGCGCAACGGGTGTCGCTTAGCACCGTCTCGGCAGTCACTGCGATGGTAAAAGGGGAGGGAAGGGGAGGCAAAAGTGTGAACTTGTTGGCCGTTTTGCCAAATTTTGCCCCTGCTCTAGTATTGTTGGTGCACTCTGGGAGCTGTAAGTAGGCGGCATATTATTTACGACATACGATTCGCTGCTTCGCGACTTACCCGCACACTTCACCGGGAAACAAACAAAGGTGTCAAGTCGCACTTTTGAAAAGTGTACAAAGGTTGTTTAAGTCCGTTTACAGAGGCATCATAAAACTGCTAATGCACCATCTGTTAGCAGGGCGACGGGGATAATTTCGTGCATTTACAGAGCCACTTTAGCACCTTTTCGAAAAGGTGAGAGTTGACACCTGTGTTTTTCCGGGGTGTTTTCATGCGGGAGTGAAAAGGGGGGTGGTGAGTATGCAACAAGGCTGTGCGGCTTTGTCGTCACTCTGCGGCTCTTTCGCCCGCGGTGGCGAGAGTGGGGCTCTCTCTGTGTGCCGGCGCGCTGGTGGGCTGGCTCTCTGGACGCGGCGGCGTGTCCGGGACATAGCCAGCCTCCCACACCCATCCCCCTCTCAAACTCAGTGCTGCCCCCTCCCCC
>NW_026267286.1:47225-49212 GCF_000697945.3 Frankliniella occidentalis | reverse complement strand
CCCCCCTGCCCCCCTCCCTCCACCTCTTACCGCGACTACCAGCTCATGGTTGGAAAATTTGGGGAGAAGCAGATCGCCTCAGTGAGCTGGAGTAAAGACGGATGGGAAAGGGGGCGGCGGGAAGGGGTAGAGATGTAGTGGGTTGAGGGGGAAGTGGTTGCGGGTGGAACTGGGGGTGGAAAGTGCTGTTGACTTCGTGGGACACATCAAACTTGAACACAAACCCTTCATTTTCTAGCCCCATGTTGTGTGCGCTTTCTGTCTAATCTTCTCACCTGACTACCGTTTTGCAGTCACACAATTTTCAACGGGTTGTAAGTTGTAAGTCTTCGCTGGTTTCTCAATTTTCTGCAACTAGGGGTCTTTATAAAGATATTAATTTTTCTTTTACTTTTGTAACATGCGGCCGCCATTTTTTAAGCATCCAGTTATATTAATTTTGCAACTCCTCTGATAAACAAACACTTCTCACACAGTGAGCGTCCACTCTAGGATATGTTTTAACCGAGGATTTGCACGCACTTTCAAGTGCACACTATTCGCAAGTATGCGACTCTCAGTTTGCACTTACAAGAGTGAAGCAGTTGCATACTTGGTGTACCGACTTAGTTTTTGTCTCGCTTCTTTGCTTCGTAGGGTTATTTTTTCCCCAATAACCCGCTGCTATCGTGAGCATACTCCGCGCTGGTCTACCTGGGGGTAGTGCCGCTGGGGGTAGCGCCGCTGGGGGTAGTGCCGCTGGGGAAGCGCCGCTAGGGGTAGCGCCGCTGGGGGGTAGCGTGGCTGGGCGGGGGATGCGTCACTACCCCGCTCCTCGACCGGACCGCCGCCGGCTGCAGATGGCGGCACTGAGACAGCCGCACCGAGGCTGCGCGACTGGAAATGTTAGGAGAAGCAGCTACTATTTTCTTCCATAAGTTTTCTTTAAACGCTGGAAAAAGTTGAAAATTTTCGTGTTTTTTTTTTGTTCTGGCATTTAAATTTAATTTCTCTTATTTTTTTTCTATTTTTGTATACTGTATCGGTTGCCGGATTTCCTAAACTACGTAGGTCTCGAGCGCGGCGCGCGGGGAGTCGGAGAGAGGGATTGGGGAAGTAGTTGGGGGAAAAGGGGTGGGAGGGAAAGGGAGAGGCGGAAAGGGGGGGGGGGGAGGGGGATGCAAATTGTTGAGTGTCGAAACAGAATTCAGCGACAAGGATCTCACTCCTCGCAGTGCGCGCGTGGAATTGGGTTAGTTTCTTATTCCGAGTCGCCCTCAGCACTGAGCTGGAGGCGGGGGAGGGCATGGAGTGGCTCAGGAGGAGGGACCCGTCTCTCTAGCGGCCCCTAGAGGAACGAGGCCTGTTTGAAATTATGGCCTTACACTTCGGCAATGAAAAACACGAAAAGAATACAAGCACTGCGCGTCGTTTTTAATTGTCTGTAGTATCCGTGGTGTGAATAATTTTGTAGAGGAGACTCTCTTTCATAGTGCTTTCTGCCCTTACTCTTTGTGATCGATAGGATAAGGAAAGAATAAGAGAGAAAAAACAAGGATGGGGACAATGGAAAGGAGAGAGAGAGAGAGAGAGAGAGAGAGAGAGCTCACCGCTGAAAACTGAAGCGTTACCGGCAGATGCTATCAAACTTTTAATTAACGTTGGTGCCCCCTCCTCTTTCCCTCCCCGGGGCGCAGAGCAGTAGAGTCTGGTAGATCTAAGTCGTCGGGAATGCCATGGAGTGGAAGTGGGACAGAGCGTGCGGCTGTGGACAGTAGAGAGTGAGAGAGAGAGAGAGGGAGGGAGAAAGAGGGAGAGAGAGAGAGAGAGAGAGAGAGAGGGAGGGAGGGAGAGGTTCTACGGCGCACTTGAGGGGGGAAAGGAGTGGGCGTCCTGGAAGGGCTTCCTGGCGCCCTTGGTTACCGCCTCCTAAACTCGACTCGAATGCGTACATCTGTTGCTGATACGTGTCACAAAAGACAACCACTTTTGTTCGCCTCCCCCCCCC
>NW_026267286.1:43208-45475 GCF_000697945.3 Frankliniella occidentalis | reverse complement strand
TCTTCTTTCTATCTCCTATAACACCCACAACCATCAAAAACGTGCCGGTCGTCACCCAGGGTACTCATTTTTTTATTTCATCTTTTTATTAACAAAACAGACAAACCATGTATTTCCCCTTCTTTCATGCGTGAGGATCACAAGCTCTGTTTTCAAAGGCACCTTTTTTCTTCTTTGAAATAGGATTATACTTTCCGCAGAACACGTTGTGAAGAGAGGGGTGGGGGGTCTATTCAATTGGCACGTGACGTCAGGACTCAGGTTGGATTCCCCCTCACCGCGTCCTCTCGCTCGCCCCGGGAGAGTCGCTGATGCCTTTATGGTGACTCTCGTTACCAACGTGGCCCTGCCTTACTACAAAATGATACTCTCCTTTCATGACTGTGATCCTTTTTCTTAAATTCAGAACACGTCTTAGTTGCTCCCCCCCCCCCTCTCTCTCTCTCTCTCTCTCTCTCTCTCGTACACACACACTCACTTTCTCGCTGCCTTTCGCTGCCTCTCTCCTCGTGGTGGTGGGTGCTGGCCCCATCTCAATTAACAAGGGGGTGGGTTGATAGGTTCTGGAGGGCCAGGGGTAAGGGGGAGGGGTACGTTTCGGCTGTCGGACCCAAATCACCGCTTGTTACGTTAAATCTCGACCCACCTTCTTCCCACCCCTACCCCACCCCTCCCACCCCTCGTCACTACGCGTGTGTTGAAAGCATCTAGGGTTACGGGTATGTTCTGGAAATCCAAGTCTACGAATGTCACGCACACACACACACTTGGAGCCAATTAATGGCTACCTTTCCAAGTGCTTGAATCTCTATTGGCTAGCCTACAAGTGTGTGAATATGTTGTCACACACGTGTGTGTGAATATTTTGCCACAACCTGCAAGTGTGCGATTTTTTTCGTTCGCCTGCAGGTGTGCGACATTCTTACACTTGAATTTCTAGAAAACGGTGTTCAAAAAAAATGTTATTTTTGGTGAATTCAAGTGGTGTTTATCGTTCATAGCCGCATTTTTCTCAGTGCATTTAAATTCAGTATTTAAATACTTGTTTCGGTCAGGGCTGTCGGTATTCCTCTATTTACTTTGTGCGACGACACGGCACTCCCATTATGCATTACTTCTCCGCAGCCGTATACGCATGTGTATACGCGCATCTTTGTCTCTCTCTGTCTCTGTCTCTCTCTGTCTCTCTCTCTCTGTCTCTTTGCCTCGCCACGCTGCGAGACAGTCGCACGGGGTGGGAATCTGAAGTAATGTCTTTTGTGGTCTGCCCCGTCCTGCGGCGGCGGGGCCTGAGGCTCGCTCGCTGTGCTGTCTCGGCAGGTCGCGACCCCGCAGGAGTGACGTGCCGAAACATTCTCTCCCTTGGTGTGGCCCTGGGGCTGTGTGTGTGTGTATGTGTGTGTGTGTGGTGAACCCTCCGCGTTTGTGTGCGAATATCCACCTCGTTTTCCTCCTCCTTCTCACCCAAATTACTTTGCATGGTCTTTACAAAAACATACTTCGGGCAAGTAAAACTAGCATTGTGCTTGAACAAAATCTCAGACGCTATAGGCTTGAATGCACGCGATCATTAAACAATAAAATGTGTGTACTGACATTAATAAATCAAGTAGTCTAGCAGCAAGGGTTGTTTTTTTCAATCGTCGTGTTTCTATTCTTTACGAACTGACGCGGGTAGTATTATTTTTTTGCCCCTTTTTACTTTGTGTCCTGGACGATGCCCTTGCGCTCCGGGGCTGACGTCCTGCCGCCTGTCCCGTATGTTACAGCGAGAGTTACACAAAGAGAGACAAGAACGAGAGAGACAGAGAGAAAAGGCAGCGAGAGCGATAGAGTCAGGTACAGCCGGCCACCTCCTCTCTTTTCTACCCGCTGCCTTGGCTACCTGTTCGCTCGTGGGCACAGGCGCACGTGCAGAATAATTGCGCAATACAAGAGGGACGCTTTGCACCCCCGCCTCTCTCTCTCTCTCTCTCTCTCTCTCTCTCTCTCTCTCTCTCTCGCTCTCCCTCTCTCTCGCTCTCGCTCTCCCTCTCCCTTTTCCTGTTTTTGCTTTATTACCTCCCTTCTGCGTATCTCTCTCTTACTCTCGCTCTCGCTCGCTCTCTCGTTCGCTCCAACTCCTTTTCTCACAGCCCTCTCTGTATTTTCCCGCCAACCGGGACTCAAAGACAAGGTCATGGGTAAAAGGCGAACGCGGCAGGAGTCTGCCTGCAGGCAACAGCGGCGTGTCGACTGGCGCGCCTCATTATTACTATTATTACAAC
>NW_026267286.1:42384-43138 GCF_000697945.3 Frankliniella occidentalis | reverse complement strand
TTAAGTAGAGGTTAAGTTGGATTTACGATACCAACGCAGCAAGCGTAGTTATGCCGCTAGCGTAAAAACAACGCTTGTAAGGCCCTCCTTGTAAGTCCACTCCCCCATCACCCTGTTCTGACCACAACGCTGGCGTTAAATCAAACACAATCGTTGAAGGTACGCTCGCTTGCGTTCCGACCACTGTAAGTCCCCCTTTACCCTGAAACTTTACTGCAGCAGTGTGCTTTAAACACTCACGAAAGCGCCACCCACAAAGCACGCATAGTAAGCAAGCACACCGTTCAGTTGCATTTCCTACCGAATTAATGATAATCGAAAGATTTTGTCAGGGGTAATAACGTCCAGCGCTCGGATCGCCACGCGCCCCGCCGCCGCCCTTGCTGCGCCTTTGCCCCGCCGCCCGCTGTGTCCGACATTAACGGAATTGGTTCTGGCCCAGACTGTGGGGCGCTACTCCCCATCTAAGTTTTAACGAGGCTGCCACTAGCGGTATGACGTTTCGCTAATTAGCGCCGGCTTCTGGATTGATGACATGTACACACAGAGACGCACACCAACACGCGACTCCAATACGCGCTCCCACAAGCACTCGCACACGCACACACACACACACACACACAGAGTAAATCTGGGCCTCGTGTGAGAAGGTGCGCTCAGCTCGGTGCTCAGCAGATTCTGCGAAGTGCGCGAGCGAGATCGCCCCGTTCGCGGGACGCTGTGTGGGCTGCAGCGCTGCTAGAGAGGTGGTCGT
>NW_026267286.1:37111-37414 GCF_000697945.3 Frankliniella occidentalis | reverse complement strand
AGTAGAGCCTCTTGGGCTAAAGTTTTGTCCTGTTTACTTACAAAAGGGAGTTTTTCTTACCAAACTGGCCAAAACAGAAATATTTTAACTTTTTCTGAAGTACACTTCTGTCTGAGAAGTATGCCGTCAGTTCAAAATTTTCTTCTAGGCAGAAGAGTGGGCTTATTTTATGGTGGGACATCATTAATAAAACGTATACACTTCCATGCAAAAAAGCAGAAAAAAAAAACACCAAAAAAACATTTGTTGTTCGAACACGTTCGGAGTCATTCAGAGTATGCCTGGTAGTATATTTAACTTCTT
>NW_026267286.1:33676-37061 GCF_000697945.3 Frankliniella occidentalis | reverse complement strand
GCCATCTGTATCCCGGCCGGCGCACAGAGTCGCGTATCGAGTCGCAGAAGTTTGGCCCGCCTCTCCGGCGCGTGCTGGTCCTCTAATGACGAGCGAGCCTATTGGCAGACGCCAACTAGCGGGCTTGTTTGGGGCCGCCATTAGAGCAACTCCGGGTACCGACACCCTCTCGCGCGGACAAGTTCGGAAGGTCGAACAACGGAAAAAAGTAAAAAGTTCCTTTCCTACGGTTCTTTTGATATGTCTCTTCACCTTGTTTGATGCAAAAAGACGAAAGAAAGGAGGGGGGGGGGGGGGCTGTTCAGTATCCGTGTGGGAAAAAAAATGAACGAACGGGATGCAGTGGCCATGCAATCCAATTTCCTGACTTTGTGTCTGTTTCCTTACAGGTGAGTGACGCTGAACAAGAGCGTTGGTGGGCGGTCGGAGAAGGACGTGAAAGGAGAAGAACGGAAAGAGAGAATGAAGGAGCGGGATGCTGCATAGAGATCCCCGCCGTGAAAGGTGAGTGGAAAAGCTCCTTGGGCGCGGATCGAACCCGTCCACCGGACCGGCAGCGGCCCGCCGTCCAGCAGCCGACCGGCAGCCGACCGGCAATGTCAGCAACTGTAAGTCTCTGTCGCTTTTAGCTCTGAGAATGCCGGCATTCGAAAAAAGAGAAGACATTGGATTTTTTTAAAATTGAATCCTATGAAGCAGACGTGTAATTGTCTAATAGACACGGTGTAGAAAAAAGTTCAGGGGGTCACTTAGTAAAAAAGTGGTTTTCGGCACTTTTTCAGAAATGCATTTTTTAGAATCAGCCCCTTTCAGTATTTGGACCTAAAATAACATTAGATTAGTCAGATTGACGCATCCTTATGGTCGAAAAGTCGTGTCATAGCTGACATTTGAGTTCTTTAGTTAAACGGTCTGCGCGCATGATTTCTCCGACAAAAATTGACTTACAAATCTGGACAATTGCTTTTTAGAATCAGTATCACTAGGGCTACATTAAATGGAAACATGGATTTGGTTGTATCTTGTAGAATACAGAAAAGTCAACTTATCTATTTTTGAAAATCAAAATCTAGAAAGTTTAAAGGTTTTTAAAATTTGACTTTTCTCTATTTCACAATATACAACCAAATCCCCTACATGACTTTTCTACCATAAGGATGAGCTAATGTGACTTGTCGAATGTTAATTTACCCCAGGTCACTTCTGACGTTCTCTCACCCTCACTGACTGGGTTCAGTTCAAAAGACAGTGGGTGAAGGAAAGGGTTGTGAAATACCTGCTCATAGACGTGCTAGGTGTTGTATTATTTTTTTCATTATTCTTGGTTTGTGCTTTATTGGCTGTATCGCCAACGAGAAAACCTTCTTGGCGTATTCTCTCGACCAGGCTCTGCCTCCGCACATCAGGGGGCCTAAAAGCGCTCGTGTGATAAAAAATAAAAAATAAGAGATGATTATCTCAATTACACGCAATTAATTTAATGTTGTGCAGTCATGGATCCTAAATCCAGACGATTTTTAGCGAAAAAGTGCCGTGAAATCCGTACTTTTGATGATATTGACAATCGGTGGGGATTATAAAATCTACGGACCAAGACGCACCTACCACCACCTTGAACGATTTTTTATTATCTACGGTGTAACTGTGAGGAAGCTATTTTTAGCCCGCTCTTTTGCTTAAAAGCTATATAAGCGGGCTTATGCCATCGCCTCTGTGTTCGTCTGTCTGTCCGTTTCCCAAGAAGGACGTGGGCTAGAGGTTTGAAATTTTCAGGGTATTATCGTTGTCACTTCTGGTCAACGAAACGGTTGGTGCAAATCCTGGCAACCACCCCTGAGTGGGTCTGAGGGGGTAACAAAGAAAAAGGGGTTGGTCCAAGAAGTGGAGAAAAAATATTTTTTTTATGGTCTCCTAAGGGTCAACTCGTGAAAGTAGAGCCCTTTGGGCGAAAATTTTGTCCGTTTGGCTCTATCTCTCACCGTTTAGGCGCTAAAGCGAGTTTCTCTCACGAAAGGGGCCCAAAAATAAATATATAAATTTTAGAGAATATTTAATGGTTTCCTAAGGGGTAACTTGTGAAAGTAGAGCCTCTTGGGCTAAAGTTTTGTCCTGTTTACTTACAAAAGGGAGTTTTTCTTACCAAACTGGCCAAAACAGAAATATTTTAACTTTTTCTGAAGTACACTTCTGTCTGAGAAGTATGCCGTCAGTTCAAAATTTTCTTCTAGGCAGAAGAGTGGGCTTATTTTATGGTGGGACATCATTAATAAAACGTATACACTTCCATGCAAAAAAGCAGAAAAAAAAAACACCAAAAAAACATTTGTTGTTCGAACACGTTCGGAGTCATTCAGAGTATGCCTGGTAGTATATTTAACTTCTTGTAGGGCTAGTCTTATGTATCTTTTCATAGATGTGTTATTTGATTCATAAGCTAACATCAATAACTTAGAAGGGATTTGGCATAACTTGCATGTATTCTACAAACTGCGGCACACACAGCCAAAGATGTCAAGCGTATGAAATGAATACTTCGTTGGTTGAGTTTTGATTACGAAGTAGACAGAAAAGGTACCTGGCAAAAAGATGGTCCAAAGCGAGCCGTCACTCTAACGGGCCGAAGGCCCGTTTTCGGATGGAAGATGTATGAGCACCTTACCCCATTCGGCGGAACCATAACAAAGCAGAAGCCTCTAGTCGCTAAAATATCTCAAACGCCCTTATTCTGGTGTTATTTTTGATAAAACTTGTGTGGTAGGGAGTTAATTTTTCACACCGAAGACGATAGGACTACTCATTTTAGCCGAAACGCACGAGAAAATTTGCATGTTATGGTTCCCACTACGCGCTGCCACTTCGCCACCGAATGGGGTAAGGTGCTCATTACACCATGAAAATTCGGCAGGCCAAGCTGGGCCCGCTACCTGCCGAACCGAGTTGCCGGTGGAGCGAAGCGGAGCTGGCAACTTGGTTTGGCGGAAGAGCGGGCCCAGCTTGTTCAGTTACCCGTTTTCGATTTAGGGGCTTTATTAGAAGAAAACAGCAAAGTGTCCAACATTAGGGCGCTAGTCCGAAGTTAGGATCCATGACTGTACTTTTTCTGCGATGATCATCAAAGCAATATTTTTGAATCACAAAAAACGTGCAGTCAGTATCACTTCTCCTGTTAGCGATATTAGTCAGCATTCTTTTCCTTCCCGCTGATTGATAAAATTGTCACAATTTTCTTTAAGATTACAGGGTGGCCACGCAACCTGGAAGTCAGGGAAGTCAGGGAAGAGTCAGGGAAAATAATATTGGTCAGGGAAGTCAGGGAAAAGTCAGGGAAATTGAATGTTGGTCAGGGAAAATGGGGGGGGCTGTTCAGTATCCGTGTGGGAAAAAA
>NW_026267286.1:30565-32804 GCF_000697945.3 Frankliniella occidentalis | reverse complement strand
GGGGAAACGAGTTGCGGAAGTGAATAAAGCAGAATGAACCCGCGCCGGATCCTCAGCGTCTCCCCTCCCGTGCTGCACGCCCCTCCACACCTCACTTCTAAAGAGTTTTTGGCGCCTGGCAGTCGCGTGCGAGTGCGACGTTGCGCCACCCTACCTCCCGACAGCAGCATCCAAAACCTGCTCTCACCGTTTTCCTACGACCCCCACCCCCTACCCCCTCGTTTTTCCACGTATTTCGTTCGCGAACGGAATATTGGCAGCAGCCCTGTTGCGGCTCTAATTCGCCACGGGAAATAGGGGAAGTATTGTGTTCACGGCAAACTGCGTGCGCAACGACTTGCAAGTCGGCTCTCTCTCTGTCTGCCTCTCTCTCTCTCTCTCTCTCTCTCTCTCCCCCTCTCTCTCCCCTCCCTCGTCACGCCTCGATTAGAAGAGTGACCTTGTTTCTCTTTAGCGTAGAGTGGATGCACTTCACCAAATGGGGGTAATCCCCAGCTCAAAGCTATCATTGCCCGTTGGTTTCTTCTTCTTCTTTTCTTTTTCTTCTTCTTCTTCTTCTTCTTCTTCTTCTTCTTCTTCCTTTTGAGTATCTCCGCGCCGTCTCTCGCTTAAAGTGTCCCTTGTTTTCGCGCGCTTTGGCACCTTCGATTCTCTTCCGGCCAATCGCGTTTGCATTTGACCTTCGCGCGTCGACGCTCGGCTGATCGGAACGGACGTCCCGGATGTTGGGGTGGCCACGTGTGGGCACGTGTACGGAACACAGTTCATCCACCACACGGAAAAAAAAAGAATCTGTTTTAATGATTGTCTCTGTTAAGCTAAATTCGATAGCTGGAATCGTGAATCCGGTACCTACAATTGGTTGTCGTGACCGGACTCACTTGTACGAATAATAGAAATAAGCTGGAGTTTTACCGAACTGGCTGTGCAACTTAGGTCAGCATTTCTCGATAACAGCTTTATAATTCACAAGAGAGAAATGTATTTTGGAAGCGAAAGATTCCAAACCGCCTGTGGTGGTGAAAATATGATTGGAACGAGTGCATAAGCCTCTGCCGCCTGTTGCACCCAGCCCTCTTGCCCTCCCCGGGCGTCACACGCTGCCTGGCATCGTCGCAGCCACCCGCACGCCGCACCGCCTGGTGCCGCAAACTCGACCACAAAAGCCGTCTCACGCCGTTCAGACCGACCATCAGCAGCCCCTCCCCTCCACGCGCGGTCGCGCCCGCACTAAACCTCTCCGCCCTCCCCCCGCCCCCTTTCTCCACCCGCTCCCTGCTCCAATTTTTAATAAGCCTGCGCTCTTTTGCCAGGCTGCCGAGCACGCGGTACCGTCGTTTGCGCGACTGCGAGCGCGGAGGCTGTGACTCTCTCCCACTCTCTCTCCCACTCTATCTCCTTCTCTCTCCCTCTCCCTCCCTCTCTCTCCCTCTCCCTCCCTCTCTCTCCCTCTCCCTCCCCCCCCCCTCTCTCTCTCTCTGGCTGCCGCCACCGCCCGTTTCTTCTTCCCCGGGCTCCTCTCGTGTGTTCAGATGTGCAGAAGGGCAGCGGCTAGAGCTCAGTGGTGCTGAGGTCAGCAGAGCGCCCCGCCTCGCCCCGCCCCGCCCCGCCCCGCCACGCCCCGCCAGGGCCCGGAATGTGCCCTCGCTGGCCCCCGGGCTTGACGGGGCGCGCGCAGGCGCCGCAGGCCCCCATTCGCACGAGTTTGGAATAGTTGAGCCCGGCCCGACAAAGGGCGGGCGGGCCGCGCTTAGCCGTCCACTTTGTGTCGGTGACGAGTGTCGAACGCGCGTGTCCGGACCATATGTGTAACGTTTGGTCAGGCGGTAATAGTTGCGAAATGTGGATAAAGCCGAGCACGGTTCCACACATAAAAAAAATGCAATAAAAATAGAACATTTACTTAGTCTGGTAAGGATTCTTTAAATAGCTGATGATTCAAAATGTAGAAAATTACAATTTTTTTTTGTTGTTGTAATGATTATGTTTTGTTTGATTAACACAACTTTTGATTTATCGGAAAGTGTGGTGGTAATGGATTTGTGATGTCGAACAACTAAATTTTCCAGTTGGGTCGTGACCTTGACTTCCGATTACAATGGAGTACGTATGCACGTGTGTGATTGTGTTGACGGAGTGTCTGCTCCCTCTCTGGGCCATCTTATAGCGGGGGGGGGGGGGGGGGCCCCGCCCGGGGCCTTGGGAGGGGGGGGGGGGGGGGGGGGCTGTTCAGTATCCG